>NW_022984643.1:162914-364567 GCF_008694065.1 Daldinia childiae
GTTAAATAAATTAAATAAAATTTAAAATATTTTATATAATTGGATAAAATATTTTATAAAGGTTTTAATAATTTTATTTTTTATTTTATATATTATAAATTATCGTTATATATTTTTATTATTTATAATTATTATAAAATATTTATTATTTTTAATTAAAATAAATTATAAAGTATTAAGATTATATTATATAATTTTATTAACGTAATTTATTTATTTTTAAAATTTTTTAAAAAATATTTTTATAATTTTTATTTAATTATATACAAAATAAAAAAAATTTTTAATAGTTTTTTTATTAATATTTATATTTATAAATTTATTAATAATTTATTTTATTTTTTTTATATTAAAATGGTATAATTTTTAATATTAAAAAATTAATTTATCTTTTATTTTATTTAATAATTTAAATAATATTTTATAAATTTACATAATTTTTTTTAATTTTTTATTATTAATATTTATATTTATTTTTAATTTATATTTTTATTAATAAAAATATATTAAAATTTAAGGTTTAAATTTATTATATTTTTATAAAAAAAAATTTTATTATTTTATATTTATTATTATAAAAATTATTTTATTAAAATTTTAAACGTATTAATTATTTATTTATTTTTCTATTTAATATAATAATTTTTTTAAAAAAATCTTAAATAAAAAATTTTAAATATAAAAAATATATTATAATATTATTTTAATAAATTTTTTTTTAAGTTTTATAATTTATATAATATAATTTTTATTTTTATAATAAATATTAATCTAATTTTTATAAATATAATATATCTTTTATTAAAAATATTAATTATTATATTAAATATAAAATTATTTATATTATTTATAATATATATATTAATTTCTATATTTAAAAAAAATTAATTAAAATATATAAAATAGTAATAGTAAAGTTAAAATATAATATTTAATAAATATAATAGGTTATTTATTTACGTAATTATTAATTTTATTTTTAAAATAAAATTTAATTATTTTAATTTATATTTAAGATTTTTTTTAAAACATTAAATATTATATTTTTTAATTAAAGAATTTATAATATTAATATTTATTTTAATAACGTATATATTATTTCTAATATTTATATATTAATTTATTTTAATTAACGATTATAAAATATAAATTATTTAATTATTTTAATTATTATTTTAAATATTATTTTAATTATTATTTTTATTTTTTTTTTAAATAATTTTTTTAAACATAATTATATTTATTATATTTATAATAAAAAAGGTCTTTTTTATTATTTTAATTAAATTTATTTTTAAAACGTTTAAATTTTTAATTTTTATTTTTATTATTTTTTTAAGAATTATAAAACAAATTATTTATTAATTTATTTTTTTTATAGCTACAAAATTTATTAATAAAATTGTTTATAATTTATATAATTAATTATTTATATAATTAAAAAAATTTTTAAATTATTTTTATTTAATTTTTTACCTTTTTATTATAATTAAATAAAAATATTATAATTTATTATTTATTACCTAAAAATAATTTAAATTTTTATATTATTTATATAATTTATTTTTATTTAAAATTATATTAAATAAAATCTTTATTATTATATTTTTTATTTATAAATTTATATTATAATTTTTTTTAATAAATTTTACTAGTTAAAATATAAATTTTACTTAATAATTTTAAAATTTTTATATTTTTTTTATACTTAAAATTAAATTAAAAAAATTATATTTATATATTTTTATAATAATTTTAAATATTTTTAATTTATTTATAAATATAATCTTTATTTTTTTATAATATTTAATTTTTTTAAAAATTAATATAATAATTTTTTTATATATTTACTAATTAATTTAACTTTTTAAATAATTTTTTTTATTAATAAAAAAATTAAAATATTTTTATTTTAAAATTATATTAATTATAATAAATATTAACGTTTTATATTTTTTCTTTAATTTTTTATTTTTTTTTATTTAAATTTAACAATTAATTAAATAATAATAATTTTATTAATTTTATTAATTTTATTAATTTTAATAATTTTAATAATTTTAATAAATTTAATAAATTTAACAATTTTAAATTATTATTTATAATAATTAAATTATTAAAAATTATTTTTTTTATAAATTTTTTTTTTAATTTTTTATTATTGCGTTTAATTGGATCTTGTATAGGCGTTAAAAAACGTTTTTTTTTAACTTAATATATAATAAGTTTATTATTTTTAATAAAAATTATTTTATTTTTCCGTTTTATATCCAACCTTAATATTTATAAAGAAAAAATTTACTTTATAATTTTTAACAATATTATATTTATTAAATTATTTAAATTATTTTTAAATATTAATTAAATTAAACTATTAAATTTAATAAGAAATAAATTTAATATAAATAATTAATTATATATTTTTATTTTTAAAATAAATAGCGTTTATTATAATATTATTATTTATATTAAAAACGTTTAAAATATATTTATATAATTTTTGTTATTTTATTATATTATTTATTAATTTCGATTTATTTATATTAATATTTTTATAATATTTTTAAATTTAATTTTTTTAAAAAACTTATTATTTTATTAATTATTATATTTACCATTAAAATAAAAACTTTTTTTGCTTATTTTATTTTTAAATTTGCAATTTTTTTTTTTATTAATAATTTAATTTTTAGCCTAATTTTAACTAATCTTTTATAAAATATTTAATTATTTCTTTTTATTTATTAATTTAATTTTATAAATTAAATATTATTTATTTTTATTACTTTTTAATAATTATTATTTATTAAACTATTTTTATTTAGTTTTTAAGATTTTATATCTTTTAATTTAATTATTAAGATTTATATATTTTATTTAATATATAAAGTTTTCTTAATAAATAAAAAAAAATTTATAATAATTTAATTAATATTTAATTTTATTAATAATAATAAAATATTACTATAAAAAAATACAAAATATAATAATATTTATATATATTATTATATATATAATTAAGGTTTATAAAAATATAATATTTATATATAGCCTTATTAATATAATAAAATTTAAACCAATTACTGTAACTTCTTTACTACTATATATTTCTATTTACAAGGCAAATGCATCCTACAGGAAATAAAATAAACCCCCCATATCACTGATATCTACCAAAAACGCCCTCCAAATGCTACTCACTAATAACCGTTATGGCCATAATACAAACAATGATCGAATCATCATAGATATTTCTCACTCTAATCCCATTTGAGCCTCGTCTCCAATGCCCCATTGGCCTTGGTCTCTCTGATGTCCCTGAATCTCCAGCTCTAAGGCTGGAGTTAAACTACCTTCATCGTCGTTAGAACGTAAACTAGCGGTCTCGCTTGTGCGCCTAGATCTATGCGTGCCACCTGTATTTCGTCGACGTAGTTGAGGGCTGGACAATCTGAACCTCGCAGATTTTGATGACGTGCTAAGGACCGAAACCGCATCGTCCTCCTCCTTTAATCTATCTTTGGCAGATCCTTGGTTTGAAGATGTATCCGGAATGGAAGTCGAGAGGGCAGACGTTGTATCTATCTTCTCCGAACTAGGCACCGAAGCAGGGGGCGGCCGAGCCGGTAATTCGGGTGGCGGGGGAGAAGCCGTCTCGTCTGAAACCTCAACAAGTTCGGCGTCGCGATACCATTTTCGTCGGCGTGTCCAACGACCCCAGCCATCATTACCTCTACGACCGTTCTGCCACTATTTAATTGTAAGCAAGATCAACCAGCCAACTTGGGTCTAGTATGAATCGTACCTTGTTATCATAGAAGATCCATCCGTTTTTGCCGGCATCTGTATCGTAATCTGTCTCATCCATATCAGGCACACCGTCGACTCGCCATTTGCTTCCCTCGACCCATCTCCACTTTGCACGCCCATCTTCTACCTCTGGTAACTCAAACTCGTCTCTAGGTGGGACTTGATTATTGTGCTCGTCTGTCCAAGCCGCTCGTTCGTAAGCAAATAAACTGTTGGTCCAGCCTAACCCTAGCCAGCGTCTCTGGTTTTCGTAAATAATAAAAGTGAAGCGTACGCCCGAGTCCTTAGCTCCGGAGCGACTGCTCCGTTTCAAAGCCTCTGTCAGAGCAGATTTTGATATTTTTGTAACTTCGCGTGGCTGCTTTATCTTAGTGGTCGTGAGAGTTCCATTTTCTTCGGCACCTTTAGGCTTTGTCTTAACTGGCTCTTCAAATTGCAATCCCGTAACCAATCTCGCAAATCTTCGTATAGTAGCACTTCGCCAAAGCAGCGTTCTGGATACTTGGCATACTTTCGAGTGCCATGTAAGCACTAAGGTCCCGAATACTAAAACTACTCTCTTCGTTGTTAAAATTCTTAGCGGCGGGAGCGTTAGGACTATCCAAGCGGGTGTAATAGCCAGTATTCGAACAAACAATGTAGTGAGTGCTGGTCTCGTAGTAGCGCTAGTAGCGGTCCGTTGGGTAGATAGGAAGTCGGTCATCTCGAGAAGAGGTTCGAGTAGAATGTTACACCTGGTCGTAAAGACCTTGACAGTATCGACGATCTCATCCAATGTCTTTTGATGCCTCGTACTAGTAAGTTCGCTCGAATTTCGCTGGTGTGAGCCGCCTGCGCCTCCTCCGGCGGATGCGCTCGATGTCTTCTTTTCCTTATTATTCGCCATACTCGGATGTTCAGCCCAGCCGCTACTTGATAATGGACTATATCGTCGCCCGTACATACCCCCTATAAGGCCCATGACCACAACGATAGGGCCGGCAAATCGTACAATGACGTCGCCATACTGAACAGCTGCCCAGAAAATAGCAAGCAGTATAAAACTCTCCCATGGATCGCCAGTAGTCCAGGTCAATAAGCCTACAAGCTTATTCAGAGGTAAAAGGAAAGGGTGACTATATGCGAGAGCACGGGTAATCTGAGGCGGCGTGGCGAGCAATAGAGGCGACTTCTGGTGGACTAGGATAGTCGATCTCCGCTTCGCAGCGGAGGCAGCAGTTGATAGGTTCGCTGTAGAAAAGGAAGCATATGTGGGAGGGGCGTATGTAGGAGGAGGGTCGGAAGGGGTAGAGGAGCCGTCGACGTCGCCGCGGGAAGTATGTTTCGGGGTCGACATGTGTGTCAGCCAAGGCGTGTCCTATAACGCGGAAACAAGGTAGAATAGAGGGTCAGTTTTAATGCACGATCATATTCGAACTGTACATAGTATGGGGTATATGCGTATAAGTGGATGTTGGAAGAAATGGAAGAGCCGGTAGAAGGTCTGGGCGCAAATTGCCGAGGCTTATGCACTTTTGATGACGCCTTCAATAAACATAGACCATAATGTATTATAGTATGTAAGAGATGGAGGGAGAAGTTGAAAAATAAGAAGAAGAAGAAGAAGAAGAGAGGAAGAAAACTTGTAAGAGTAAATTCTGTAAATTCTAGTAATTGATAATGGTATGTATGCGAAAGGAGAAATTATATTATTAGGCAGAAGCAGAAAGTAATAAAACTTACAAGAGCAGCCATTAAGTGCTGAAGTTGAAGTGGTTTGTATCTGCGCGCGATGAGATGCGATGCGGCAGATTATCGATCCTTGAAGACTGAAGTAGGTAAGAAGTAAATAAAGTATGAAGGAAATATTACATGAAAGGCTCTTATTAAATCGGACGACTCGGACTTGCTCATTCGAGTCCCTTCCTCAACCTTATTATTGTCGTTGCTGCTGCTGTTGCTGCTGTCACCGTTTCCTTATGAACGCGACGTCATTCAGCGATAGTGCAACTTGGTTATGTAACGCGGTAATGTATAATGGTACACTCTTGTATATAGGTATGTTAGAAGGTAGTGCTAGGTGTTTGAATTGTAATCTATCGCAATGCTACATATAAAGAAACAAAAAACAAAAAAAGACATTGAACGTATAGAAAATGAAAAGAAAATAAGAAATAATTCAAAGAAATCTCATTTCAATCTGGCTTGTGATGATCCCGTACCTTGAGAGCCGACGAATGCCTTACAAGACAAGACATTGCGCGCCAATAGGTACATAAGATGATGCAGGTTAAAAGTAACTTTAATAGAGCCTTAGTTGCTTTAAGCACCTTAGGTACCCCCCTACTACCCGAGTCGCAATGCGGGGCAGTAGCGCTAAGCACACTCTCACAGCCCTCGGTGTTTTCACATGTGATAAGAGGTATGGAGCTACCCAGGTAGGCGGTAACTCTAATACAGTAAAACCTCGCCATAACGAATTAAATCAGACAACAAATCGGATTCGTTATATAGTAGATTTATAATGGCTGTACGTAATAAGAAATTGTTAGTTACCTAACATCCATATGTACTACCATACTATGTATATAACATATACGACCCGCGTAACTAATAACCCAAGAAAAACATCAATTAAGGCTATATTCCTCCCTTTCGTAAAGTCATCGTAAACCACGGTGAGAAATAAGCACAAGCTGTGTTTCCCTCTCTTAAATTTTATACCCAGACGATTAGCTTTATGCTAGTTATTTAAAACCCGAACCCACCTCCGAGATAACGACTCATTCTAATATCCATACAGGCTAGACCTTCTCCAAGCATCTAACATCAGGATTCGCGTTTCGAAGCTGTCGTATAAACCCACGACTCTGGATCTTGCCAGCTAAGAGTTTACTTTCCTTACTCTGGCCAAAAACGAGTTTCCATGATGAACCATCCTTGTTGTTCAATACTATAACGCTATTCCCGTCGGATCCTGGGATGTACTCTCGCGAGAAGCTGGCTATTTCCGTTAAGTTAATCGTAACGTCTACCGGACTTCTCCAGGTCGCCATTATCTTTCGATCCTTATCGTGGAAGAGTTTGACACAATCTTCTTCTTCGTTCAATCTCACCCACGATGTTACTCCATTGCTACATTGCGATAATTCAAAGTCCGCACTGCCTGGGGACGATGTGGCATCGGTAAAGGGGTTATTAGTGGATTGGTTAGATGTAGGAACATTTGCGTCTGCTGTTTGGTTGGTAGAGGGAGTAATCAGTCCGCCTTCAGGGAGCTGGTCTTCCTTATGCTTGCTTGACTCATTCTTGTCTTCTTCTTTATGTTGTGTTGTCTGGATCGTTTCCTCAGTGGTAGCCTGTCTATTTTCGGCAAGGTGTTCTTTATCCACCATCATTTCATCTCCCGCACTTATGTCATCGCGCCCCTTATCGATATTGGCGGCCTGTTTCGAGTTTGAGGCCTGGAGGTTTCCATAAGGTTTGCATTCAATCTTGTCGCCAGTTTTCGACTTGACATCATTAGACGCCTCGTAAACGAGAGGCGGGATATCCCTATCTCCATCAATATATCTATCGGCAACATGTGCTTCATTACTTCCTTTTAATTCGGGGATCGGTGTTGTAATGAGATTGTGGATGATTGCTGCAAGGGTTGATTCCGGCGATGCAATGCGACCGACATCAGTTTGAGGGGCGCTGGCAGCTCTATCCCCTAATGGCAAATCAACTAACTGGTCAGCACGTTGTATTGTATGGGAACCTTTTGGCCTTTTCGTGCTAGATGTATGACTTTCGTGAGATTCTTGTGGGTTTATAGGATATGAATACGCCCGTTCCGTGAGCGCCCGTGCTGATTCCATTCCTGTAACCACCGACGTAGAGAGTTGGTTCTCTCCTGACTCTCGCGATTTTTCAATTGATTTTTTTAATTCTCCGGTATCTTCTATACTCCGTAGGCCGTAAAATGCCCAGGGGCGATCCGAGGAACCGCTTGGCTTTATAGCATGTGAAGAGGGTTTGTCCCAATCATCTTTTTCGGCGTCGAAAGTATCGTCAACATCAGATCCGGAAGCAGAATAATCCTCATCGCCAGGAATTTCCCCCCCATTCTTCTGCCATTCTTCTACCAACATCTCCGTATTTTCAGTGGAAATTGACATCGCGTCTGAGTTAGAGAAGAGGCTATCTGAATCGTCTTTATCTGCCGACGGATCATGACTCGTAGCAGGATATCTTTCAGACCCTTCGGGTTCTTCACATCCCCTGGGATGGACGATTAGTTTCGCAGACTCATCCGCAATCGGTGTGATTGGTGAGATCGACGGTTGCCGCGATGTTGGTGCTAGTTCACCAATTAATACAATTATACTTGCTCTGCTTGGATAGATTACTTACGATAAAGACGAGCTTTTTCCCTGTCTTCCCACGTACGGAAGCCTTCCCTCTCAGCAATCCAGCGACAGGCAGCATTGAAAGGATGGTCTGGTTCGGATGGTGGTGTGCGTTTGTATAGAGGGAATTTGGTCAGATATCGAGCTGGGAGCCACGCTACAGTCTGAGATTCATCAAAAAACATAACGGGAAATTTCCTTGAGTCAGCTTTAACGCCGCCATCTTCATATCCTGGTGCCCAACCAACTATTTTGTCCGATTCGTAAATATAGCAGTTTGGTGGGGAGGAACTCTTATTAAGGAGACCAGTAGCACTGAGGGTAGTGTCCTTCAGGCCGCTTCCGTTCTGACTATCCCACCCGAGTATCATGACAGGATAAATTTCATTATTATCCTCCGAACCACTGTTAGACTTCCAGCGGCCGTAATAAATATTGAACGTCTTAGGGTTAGTAATTACTTTTTGTGAGTTGGAGGTGTTCTGGCGACTCGTCGGTGTGCCTGAATTCTGGCGAGCCCGAACTTTTGGTTTCTTTGGGGTGAGATCCGCGTCCAGCTTTACTGTCCATGACGAAGACGACTTTTTCCCTTCCTTATGTACCCTTTTTTGCATCTTATCTCTTTTTTTAGACTGCTTTTCTGTCTTAGCAAGGGGTGGTTTATATCCACTTTTGTAGCTTTCCTCTGCAACCTGGTTGTTAAGCTTTACCAGTTCCTCGTTGCAGTCAACCACTAAGTAACCCAGTGTTTTGACAGCCATATCCCAGTTTCTATCAGGGAAGCCATGACCTCGACCATTGAGATGTCTAGCGGCCCCTGGAATGGCATTTTTGGTGAAACGAGCCTCGTGTTTCTCACACTTTAGAATGTACCATTGTTGACTATCGCTCGGCCACTCCACAATTGTATCTTTGTGTTTTGCGGCACCATTCTGGTAGACCTCGTCAAATGTGATCATTCGAGTTGGTAGATGGGCATTTTCGTCTAAAGGTTTGCCAACAAAAGTTTGGTGGGAATCGGTAAATGTTTCGACGCGTGGTTTCTTAGAGGAATGTTCTTTCGACTTGGATGCTTTGCGTTTCTTGGACTGGACTCGCATTATCAGACGTCTCTCTCCACACATGGTTTCATGCTGGACGGTGCAAGTCAGGGATTCATCGGCCTGGTTTTGATTATGAGACTCGGAAGAGATCCATGGCATATGTTGATGATTCCCCCCCGTGCGATTGGATTCAGTACTTACATCTTGAGGTTGTGAGATGAGACTGCCTTTAACACCGGCAGCTGAATTCGTATCTCCATTTATAGCCAAGGAGACTTTAAGTTTCTCGTGATAAGCAATCTCATGACGAGCACGTTCCGCCTTCTGTTCCTTCTCAACGATTATAGTTCTTTTCTGGTGGCTAGCCTCAATCTGCCGTATATCATTCTTAAGGCTTTTTTCGGCCATGGGCAAGATTATCTGCCTGTACAAGGCCGGTGGTACCGTTGCCTTTAATTTTAGTAGGTCGCCTTCGCTGCTCTCGCGGAGATCTTGCTTCTCTTTTTCAAGTAGATCCTCTAGAAAAGCAAGTTCCTTGGCATGCTTGACTATCATGCATTTCTTCTCCTCGTTCCATGTTTCATGGATATCTAGAGAGGCTGGAGGATCCATTTGGTGAAAGATGGTATGATTGCGTGCAGTAAAAACCACGTATCGATCGCTTGACAGAAACCAGTGGATCAGATGAAGCAGATGGTATGTACGTGAAAGTATGAGAAGTACAATCCTGTGGTTAATATAACATGGAGTGTTGTTACCATGTAATTCCAGGGGATGTCAAAGAAATCACTCTAAAACTAGGCATACAAGTCAGTGAGTGTAAGAATAAAAGACAATACGATGAGAAACAAATATGAAGGGAAGGAAAGGGGAGAGGGAAAATGCCAACCGGGAGGTGTAGTATAGAAGCGCTTGTTTATCGTTTATTTTCGGGCCGCTACCTTAAGGCCGAGTTTGCATTGTGAGGTCAGTCGCGCCGAAATTCGAAATTAACACGACGAATGGAAGTTGATTTTTATTAAAAAGGAGAATGAAAATATTGGCAAGTAATATTTGAATTGGTTGAATAAGGTAAGTAACTCTTTTACTTGATGAAAAAGAGTTGATGTGAGTTGAAATGAGATTAATGTAGCAATTGGAGTCCGACGTCAAAAATCGACAGTTGGGGCAAAAAAAATCTTATAGATACGATGCGAGTAGATGATAGGAACGACTCTTTTGGTGGGTTTGCAAACTCGTCCTTGATAGGCTCTGAATAGTGCAAATAAAAATAAAAATAAAAATAACATCCCTTAAAAAAAAAGATGTCGGGTTGTTTGCTCTTACCTCAAAATTTAAGCTTTAAAGATTCATTAAACCTCCTATTGAAAGAAGTAGGCGCATCGGACGCGTAGGTACCTCTAAGGCAATTGCAATAAATGGAAAGGTGAATAATTGAAAAGGAGGTACCCCCTATGTTACAAGATTCAGAAACAGGCGCGACCAGCAAGATTAATTTATTTATACGTGCTAAGGTTCTCTCCTATGTATGTACAGCTACCTGTTTCCATACGATATGATAAGTGTTTGTTATCTACTTACTGGGTTAGAATATATTTCTTTTTATTTGATTTTCATTACTTGGCGCTATCGCTCGTATGTAAATGTTAATAATAAAATACCTTGTCAACTAACGATTTATCGGGATGCATTTATCAAAGTACATAAATTTAAATACATAGGTAAATTCTCGTATATGTACTGGATCATTACATGTACACAAAGTTTTAATGCTTGCCTTGTCTAATGCTATGTTTTATTAAATACATGGGTGTTGCCAAGTGATCCACATTATTGGGGTAAAAGACAGTTGCATGGCACTTGGCAGGTATTAAAACAGGCACAAACGAGGCATCAAAGGCAGGATTGGGGTAAATATACCTATGTAAAGGTAATCCCGTAGTCTTTACAAACCAACATCGCACTTTCGTAATAGGTATAAGACCAGCTCTTTAATAGATATAAAACTAAGCGGTTTAAGCGCTTCTTTGATAAATCAATAAGTGGGGCAAATAACTCAAATGTTAAATGTTACAAACATTAACAATAACTTACGTTACAACCCGAATATTTGGAACTCGGCATCCCGATAATCCTCGGAATGAGATATCATTGGTTTATACCAGCATACCTTGTAACCATTAAGTACTTGCTCTTACATGCATACCTAGGTACCCATGGTACATTAAGTACCTAAGTACCTAATGCAATAGGTAATACATAAGCCAAAAAGCAAACCGAATGGCTGTAAACCTTCGGTACCGTTTCCCTCACCACGTTTCACAGAAAATAATTAATACAACTTGCTTTACAGGATAATCCCCCCAATAATATCGTGGGATTTATGCAAGTCTTGGACTTCCCGGCACACTGCTTCTTAAATGTGACTCATTACCACCGCTTACCCCCCACGTTCATCTCTACCGCAGTCATGATATGTACATCTTTCCTAGATGAAAAAGTTTTATAGCATGCTTAAGGTGGCAAAACAAGAGCTGGTAAGTATACTTGCCCAAAAATGAGATATATCACAATACGAGTACGAAAAAGTCCAAGTATAACTACAACAAGCTACATGTATATACGTGTAAGCCGACTAAAGTATACGATACAAGCAAAGAGATGTTCAGCTAGATAATAAAAAATATTAACCACAATACTTTGATAAAAAACAAATATCACTCTAGGAAACACTGCTATCTCTATATACGAGAACTCATTTAGTATTAGTAAACCGACCTACCCCAAGGACTTGGTTTATTCTAGGCACCTATCCAATTACTCCATACTCAAAAGTATATACTCCTGTCTATCTTATACATTACAATCGTTTATATGTAAGACTTGTAGACGTTCCATTAAAAGAGAATAATTGATAATTGGTATGATTTTTTAATCTACCTTAGATTCGACACCACAAGGGTCAATCGAGAGGGCAAGAAAATAGGTCAATGATCCCATAGGGACCTAAGCATTTAGACGTGAGAAGACTTACAAGTCTAATGTCACAAAATGTTTAAATACTAGGTATATCATTATGGCAAAGCTGCTAATATGAATGAGGCATGTACGTGCCCTAGCAAATTGCTTTACCTTGCATCACCGCTCATAATTGTCATCCCATACCAACTCCGTACCAAATCTACCCATCTACTAGTTTACAAAACTCCCTTTCGATACAGATATAGCCAACGTGGGCGTATGCGGTGCGTTTACCAGAACGAACACCAACCAATATAATGCTGACAGAGATTTTCGAGCTTAGTTGCTTCCATGATTAACTTGTTCACCTGTGTTAAGATATCCAACTCGTCGGTTGGCTTGAAATCCCGGCCAGTCAGCTTCTGGTTCACGCGGTCTAGCACTTCGACTGCGCGAGCGTTTTGTATCTCGGCCATCTCGCCGTCAAGCATCTGGCCTGTACCATTAATCAGACTTGAGTTTGTGCGTGCTCTAGCGCGAGAAGCGAGTGGACCGCCGGGATGGCCTGAATCAACGGCGCCGGCTGCTTGCTGTGCAGCGAGAAATTCGGAAGGCGGGTGCTCGGAATCTAGGATACTCGGTCTACGGGTTCGCTGAGCACCAGCACCTAAGGACGATTCGCGTTCGGAACGGAAGTTGGGGCCAACAGGAGAGGCGGCATTGGTGAGACGCCAGGTAAGTAACGGATCGTGGATAAACTATAATGACCCAGTGTTAATAACAAGATAACTTTTAATAGTAATGACAATCACTTACAGCTTCTAGGACGGCCATGACACTTTCTTTATTCTCCCTAAGAACGCGCATGACATGCTCACACGTAATCCGGAAGCTACCCTCGATGTTGCTGACTTCCATTGCGTATGTGAGCATTCTAGTAAGACGGAACGGGACGCGCTCGGGATATTTATCTCGCTTCATGGCAACTTCGAAACAGTCACCGAAATCGATATGAATAATCTTCCCAGTAATGCGGTCGAGCATTAAGTTGCTCGGGTGCCTGTCACCGAGACCGAGAATGTAGCCAACCATGCTCATGACACCTAGACTACGCGTATAGTTCGTACGCCTTTCTAGCCAGGCCTCAGAGCTCTTACTCTTTAGCCATAAGACACGGTATAGATCTTGGCCAGTCGTGTTGTCTAGCGCGTAACCAAAGACTTCAACCTTTTGCATGAGAGTAAGGTTGTCGTAGTCGGGTGCCATCTGTAACATGATACGGTGCTCTATATTAAGGAGAATCTTTCGGCTCTCCCGATACTCGCGAATTAGGACATGTAATGTGTCGCTGTTTGGCACCCAGCCGAGAAGTCCCGAATTCTGGCTGAGAGGTATTGCTGGATATTGCTGAATGCTAAGATGGCGTTTGTAACACTCGGAGTCGTTAGCGAGTAGAGTATTGCACAAACCAAATAGCTGCATGACACGTTCGTCTTGCCGAATATCCTCGTGCCCCTTCAATAAGAAGGAATATTGGATTCCATCGCTCCCGTTAGTGTTTAACTTTCTTGGTCGCTGCTTGGAGTTGATCACGCTAAAGGTTGTATCGAATGAGAGGATGCGAACAATAGGGGCGCCGCTCTTGTATTGACCGGGAACTGCCAGATCGAGGTTCTTGGCTGCTAGCAGTTTCGGAGAACAATACGCAAGCTCCAGAGACGACATTTGCGGCAGTTGCCTCCCAATCCGACGGAACACCTGGTAATATAGATCCCATGCCTGATTGAGATCGTTCACATCATGACTAGACTCGTATTGGCGACACCACTCCCGAGCTTCGGTGAGGTCCCGACCGAAGGTCTGCGCGAAACTAATCTCGCGCAGGGTCTCTGGTCCTCGCTCCAGTAACTCATGCAATGGCCCAAGAGTAGTGAACATGCCCTCGATGTTGTGATCTCCAAAGTACAGCCGAGAGGCCTCTTCGAGTCCCTCGTGCCAAAGCTCGTGCCATAGTACCGCGACACGGATAAGCTCGTGACTGACCGTGTCGGCCTGTTCTACAAGTTTGGCGCTGTGTGCACGCATGCTGTCCATAATTAGGGCCGCCGACTTCGATCTCCTTGAACTCTGGGCCGATTTCATCGCTACGGTTAGAGGATATACTAAGGCTTGAGGATGATTGCGCCCGACATCGGCGAGTAGATTGTGAATAGATTGGCGTACTCGCGTGTTAGGTTGATTGATCCGGGCGATGAGCTGTGGAATTACTTCTAGCCACGTATCAACGCTGACGGTCCCGAAGCCTTGAGTAACGGCTGCGTTGACTTCGCTGCTGCCACCGTGCGCAAACCACAAAGTAAGGAGACGTAGGGTATCCTGAAGGGCACTTCCAGATGATAACGCGATAGACTTGAAGAAACCCTGCACGGCAGGGACGACATGGTTGATGATGATAGTCGAATCTGGCCTCGGGACGTTCCTATCGGCCGGAGGTGTGAGAGCCTGGACGATTTCGAAGTTGGCTAAGGCCCACGCGTGCCATGCCTTGTACCATTTCGGATTATATTGCGTGGCTTTTGAGTAGGAAGTTAAGATGTCCTGAACATTATGGTGCTGCCAATCGTGTTTGTTTAAGGATACTTGCCACTCTCCCTGCTTCAGGAAGCATTTTGCAAGAAGCACCGTTTGGTCTTGAATTAGCTTTTGCGTTCTGGAGCTGGGCATACCCGCGTCTGTACCGTTATGATAGCCGTAGTCACTCATCGGGTCTGTTCCGTTGGGCACGGCTTGTATCGACGCTCTAGCTATGTCAAGGCTCTGTGCAGAATCAGCCGTGAACTTCCTCAAGCAGAATAGCGTCTTCTCAGGGTGGCCTGTTTGGCGTAGCTTCGCCTGTTGTCCGTACTCCCAATAGAATTTCAGAACGGCGTAGACAACTTGTGGGGGAATCCTCGCGGGCGCGCCTTGCTGAGGGGGGCCGTTCTGGCTCCAGTAGGGTATTATCGTCTCGAGGGGGTGGTCGGTGCCGATGAGTTGTTTGAGCGACTTCTCCGCCAAACCCATCCTTCCGGATTTTCGACACAGGTTTGCAAATTTAATCCACATGTGCATATTCTCCGCGGGGCTAATAACCAAGCCGCGGAGTCTTAGCATGCGCTGCCATACCTCAACGTTCCTCTGACATCCTTTCAGACGGCTCTCCCACGTGCGTCGCATCGTAGCCTTCTTCCTCTCATCAGCCTGTTTATAGACGATGATCTCTTCGAGTTCTGCAAGCATTTGCACTCGGACGATCACTTGATACGCACGGTTGTAGGACTCGCTCACGAGCGCGCTCAGTTCCGTATCGAGACCCTCTCGCGTCTGTTGGATACAGGCAGCGGCTTCTCGGAATTGGTTGCGATGCAACGCTAGTATTGCACCGAAGAATGAGCGGTCGGGTGAGTTTCGCTTCATGGACTGTAGATAATTGTCCATCGAGTCCCATTTGCCAAGACCCCAAGCGGCTGCGGTCGCGAGTGGTGCAATACGCCTTTGTATTTCGGGCGCTGAGTTCGCCCACGTATTGCTGGTTAAGCTGGCTAGGGCATCCCACTCTCCAAGAGCATGCAAGCAGCGCATCTTGCCCATGACGATTTCGAGCGGAACCGCTTGATCTCTCGGCATCTCAGCCTCTCTCTTGTTGTAAAATTGCAAGGCCTCTTCCCATCGTTCCAACTTCTCGAACCAGGTTTCTCTGAGCTGGATGCCGTCTTTATAAAGCTGCGCCTTGCGAAGAATGCCGATCGCGGCGTCGTACTGCTGGAGCTGATTATTTATGACGATCAAGGCTTCAACAGCTGGTCCGCTCTGGTCCTGTAGGAACTCTAATTCCTTGTAATGGAGGGCTTTCGCGTATGCATGACAGCGGCCGGCCTCCCTACCAAGCACCCTAATATCAATAGGCAAGGCCTTGTCGTCATGCTCCATGAATTCGGCCAGGTTGAGTAAAAGCCCAAGTAGGTCTGGCGGCACGTTCTGGGATCGTATGGCATTTTCGATGTTCTGAATAAGCTCGTCCTGGAACTGCTCGTAGAGCTCGCTCCAACATGAGACGAAAGCCGAATTAAACAACTCACGAGCAAGGGGAAGATGCACACTACCCAAAATAGCACATGCACGCAGGGCATGATTTGGCGACTCCGTAAGAAGAGTTGTGCTGAAGCGTCGGAGCCATTCTTGCCAGTCTTCCTTAGTAGACTTGCCTTTGGTATCCCAAGCGGCCTTCAAGTGAATCGCATTCATCTCGAGTTTCTTATTGCCAAGGTCGGCAAAAGATGGCTCGTCTAACTGGTCAATGAACCGCGTCTCCGAACTCAAATCTTGCGGCAGGGCTTCTCCTTTCTGTAGCTTGCTGACGAGAAGCTCGTAATTTTGATGTTGGATCTGGCTGGCCTGCAGAACTTTGTTGACGGTGCCCATGAAGTGCAGGTAATCCCGCCCGAGCTGTTGAATCAATGCACAAAGAGTATCTAGCGCTGCTACGCGTAGGGAAGATTCTCCACTAGCAAGAATTCTAGTCAGTGGATGGATGATTTTGGCGGCGTAGTCGTTCAGGTTGACCTGGCGAGAGATCTTGCCAATAGTCTCGATAGCCGACTTCCTCAAGAATGTTGGCTGGCCCTGCTTCTCGAACGTCCGCACGACTACGGGGATGATTAAATGCATATATTCTTCGCTGCTGGAGCCAAACACTAGGAAAGCATGCAGGACTTTCTCAGAAGGAATTCGCTTAGTAGTCGCATCCTTCTCTAGTACGCCAAGCATCGCAGGGAGGAGGCCTGCGAGATAGATCTTGAACTCTCCCTCCAATGACCTCGAAATGGCCTCAACGAGTGATAATATTGTAGCTTGGAGTGAGGGCGACGTATCCCAGTAATTATGGAGCGTGTCGATAATCTGTGGTAGGTAATTCCTGATATGCTGTCGTACGATACTAACTAGCGTGGCTAACTGGTTGAAATATGATTCGAGACGATTCTGTGGGCAGTCTTTGATAACTTCTAAAAATGCCGGAATGATGCGGTCCAGGAATTGGACACACTCTAGCCCGAGCGTGCGAAAGATATTCATGATGGCTTCGATAACCGCGGCATGGTGCGGGGCGAGCGAATTGTCTTTTAGGATGTTTAGTAGAGCGTTGATTACGACAGTAGGATAATACTCCTTATTAGAGGGTGTTAACCCTGTCATCATGAGCGAGATATCGGTCATCCTATTGGTCTCGACGCGCCGTTTGGCATCGGGAGCACGCTCTTCTACTTGCTGTTCATTGTTTTGGTTAGCTTTCTGTTTATACAAATGTGATTTTCCCCGGGAATGCTTTGGGGTTCTGTTAAGGGGGTTTATGGAAATTCCCTGATGCTTCACTTCAGCAACGGGGTCCTGGTCCAGGGTGAGCGGACTTCCAGCCTCACCCGCGTGTTTTTTTAATCCATGGACACGTCGCCAGGTATGGTCATCTTGGGGATTCTGTACCTGATATCTGTAAGGATCCAACGCGCCTAAAATTCCCATCAGTTTAATCGTCCCCTGTCGTAGAGGCCCTCGCTGGGGTTCGGCGCGAATGATGTGTTGAAGTAGGTCCAGGAGCTCGGGATACTCGAGATAAGGGTCAATAACGTAGCCAGAATTACTGGCAAGCTGACCAAGAGTATGCAAGGCAGCTTCTCGCTTAACATTAGAGGCGTGGTCCTTCAACGCAGCGATAATGATCGGCATAAGCTTATCCTTATAGGGAAGCATATCTTCTCCCCCTACCGTCGCAAGTTCGCCGATTGCCTTGAGAATAGTGGCTGCAACGGCATGATTCGAGTCGCTAGCCTTCGGGAGGAGTACCGAAATCATGGGCTCGACATACGGCTTGATTAATCCTTGGGCGTTCTGCACCAAGTGGCTGAGGAGTTTTGCGCTTTCCTCCTTGTTGCGTGGGGCATCCGAAAACTCGAGCTCGGTAAGCATCTGTATCAGTGTCTTCCGCAGAGAAGGGATCACATAGGCTGGATTATGTCGTGCCAGCCGCCCTATGATTGAGATTGCTACTTCCCTGATTTCGAACACTTCATCATTGAGCGCGAAGAATAACGTCCGGATGTTTTCAGCTTTTGCTAGGTGGGGGTCAAACCGCTCGTCGAGGGCCGCAAGCACAGTCCGCCGTATATTCGGTTCCGGATCGGATACACCTACAGTTAGTAGCTTCTCAATAACATCGCCGACAACCTGCAGTGCGTGGTAGCTTGTCTGATTCACGATGGGATCTCGAACATAGAGTTGGCAGCAAGTGAGGGCGGCTGCTTCGCGGATCTCAGGATCGTCATCTTCGACGTATTTGATGGCAACGTCGCGGACGAATTCATTTAAAATGTGACCTCCATATACCGTTAGCATCTGGCGTTCCTAAGACCGAATCATGCTCGTTGTAGGGAAAAGGGGTAGTTGAGCCAATAATTGACTGAGCTCGTGTGCTAACCAAGGATTTGGGTAATAAAATGAGATATAATTATTACCTGAGAAGTCAAAGCTTCCTAACGTATTCAAAGCCAGCTTCACCTCAGCCTTCCGGTGTTCGTAAGCTTGCGGGTCCTTCGCATC
Organism: Daldinia childiae; assembly: GCF_008694065.1. NCBI lineage: Eukaryota > Fungi > Ascomycota > Sordariomycetes > Xylariales > Hypoxylaceae > Daldinia > Daldinia childiae. Next base: position 181,732 of record NW_022984643.1, read on the forward strand.
TTTAGGTATGATAGGAACGGACGAAAGCGTATTCGGAGTAGGAGCTCCAAGGGGTTTAAAGGGTTCTCCACACAAGACTTTACTTAACATATCAAGGAGCCTCTCCTGGATGGTAGCTTTCACAGGCGGTATATAAAATGCCATATCAACCAAGGCCTGCGTGAGTTTCGGAGTAAGCTCACACGCAAATATAGGATCTAGAAGCGCTTCCATATATTTGCTAAGAGTCTGGCCGACCGCAACGGCGAGTCTGCTAATACAATCGAAAACGGGATCAACAGACCCCCGTTTTCTAGATTGAATGCTGAGGCCATCTCGGACATAAATAAGAACACTGTCAAGATACGGAGCGATGGCGCTCTTCACCGAGTTGGCAATATTTCCAATAGCCAAGAAAGCGTCATTCCGCTCCTTATCTTTCTTAAGCATGCCGGATAGATATAGCATGAACTTGTGAAGATAGGTATGGGCAAAATCGGCAGGGGAATAATTGGCCAAGTCTGGGATGAGTAGGACTACCGTCTTACGGATAGTTACGTCACGATGATCTTTGTTACGGAAGACGATCTCGCACGCCTCCTGATAGTGCTCCTGCATATACATGCCTCCCTGCTCAAGGAGCTCCTTGAGAACTAGGAGGGACGCATGGACGTATTCAACAGTGTTTGTCCTGAGGCCGGTGATGGTTTCATTGTACATCTTGGTCATCCACGCCTGCTTCATCTCCTGGTCTCGCTCTCGAATAATGTGGAAACAGGCACTAACCGTCTCTGCAGATGTCGCGCGGATTAGTTGGCGCTGGTCACGAAGACCTACCCATATTAAGTCGAAGATGAGGCCAACGTAGGTGTACATTAAGGTGGGCGCATTTCGGGCCAGCTCGCGGAGGACCAAGACAGCACTATATCTCTTTTCCTCCACCCTGTCCGATTGGAGCCATTCAAGAGCCGTCTTGACCTCAGATTCGACCAACTCAGATATCAGTGATCCACCAGGTCGACAGAGCTTTCCGAGAGCGATGGCTGCAGGTTGCATAGGTACGATATCCTTTCCTCTAAGGATAGTCTTGAGGTTCGCTGTGAATCGGGTGTATTTGGCAGTGACGTCGACGCCTTCGAAGTCGACTAGCGCGTCAAGGGCATAAACACCACCCAGACGTTCAGAGGAATCGTTGCCATGAAGCATCAAGGTTGTTATCTTATTATTAACGGAATTATAGAATATATGGAATTGTTCTGACTGGAAGTCTGTGTTGAATCGTGGTCAGCTCATGTAGATACAGACTAGAAGGTAAAGGCTGTCGCGACGTATTTCCTAGGAGCGCAGACAAGAATCATAAAATACACACCTCTGAAGCAAACAGCGACTAAATCTCGTAGTTGAGCAGCCGCCCGCTTTCTTACTTCATCTCCAGCCCTATTCGGAATCGCAATAAATTAGTTGGAACAGCGGGGTTTAGCAGAAAGAAGAGTCGCACCTTGATTTTAATTCTCTAGTAATAGTATCAAGGGCCTCTAAGGCCAGCTGCTGTTGTTGCGCCATGATAGGCGGCGGCTGGAGGGGATATCGGCCTCGTTACCCTTCAGCCGCGTCGAGAACAGCTTCAGGAAATAACTTCGAAATGCATCAAGATCAAGGGTACTATTAGAACCACTGCGACATCCGATCGCAAGGACTTGTTAAGAGAAAATTAACTGGGCAATGATAATAATAAAAATGGGAGGGAAGTGAACGAAGAATAAAAAGGTTATGTAAAGGCTGTTGTTGTTATTGGAGGTTGTCAAGGTTGTCAAGGTTGTCTACAAGCCTTCACCTTTGCTTGATGGGTTGTATTCAAGCTCGTGACGAAAGGTAACAGGAGAATGGAAGAGCTGTTATAAGGTCAAGGTATGTAAGAGGTAGGTAGGTACCTATGCACTGAACTACCGGTGACCTTAGGATCTAAATCCAACATTAAAGTAGGTTAGTTCTTATCGGTTAAGTGCACTGTGAGGCATATGCAAGATATGAATGGTGTCTCGGACCAATCATTTAATCATTCATGTACATTGATCTCCATAATTCAGCGCTATTAACTCACTAAATGCGCTTTCACTTACCGCTAAGCTTTATCTTATCGATAGTACCTAAGATAATAGGTAAGTACCTGTTCTGAACGCCACTGTCATTTCTTATCGCGCTGGTCGCATAACATTTGAACTTCTAAGATCATGCGATAGCCTTATTTCCCTTCCTTCAATTACTCAAATACTTATTCTGCAATTCCCTCTTTTAACTACCTCTTAAATACGCCAATCCACGAATAGCCTTACTATTCTTCCACTCGCAGGCCGAGCAAACTCCTATCTCATACAATACCGTCCTATAATCGTATACCACATTCTTTCTTCATCATGGGAAACGATGGAGGCTCCATCCCTAAACGGCGCGAGCTTGTAAGAGAAGCCGCCCGACTGCCAACCGCCTCCGAATTGAAAGCCACAGCCTTAGAGTCCTTAACGCATGCCTGGACGATGTGCCCCTTATCCGACGCGCCACTCGATTTCTCCAACACGGTGTCAGACTGGCGGGGGCGACTCTACAACTACGAATCTGTGCTACAATGCTTAATGCCCTCATCTTCCGAGACGCCTGTATCAGAGACTCAAGAGTCTGAGTTTTCTCGCACGGGAATAAAGAGCTTGAAAGACGTTTTAAAACTCAAGATTACAACAAAGAAGGATGAGAAGGGACGTGAGTTCGCAGCCTGCCCCGTCAGCATGAAGGAGCTAGGTGCCGCCACTAAGAGCGTATATATTGTCCCATGCGGCCACGTCTTCGCGGAGGTGACCATGAAAGAGATATCCGACACCGAGAAGCAATGTCCCGAGTGTAGCTCATCTTTCGAGAAGCGAGACGTCATACCTATATTACCAACGGACGAGGCCGAAGTAGAGAAGCTAGCTAAAAGAGTTGACGATCTGAGGGTATTGGGTTTAACGCATAGCTTAAAGAAAGATAAGAGTACCGGCAAGAAGAAGCGCAAGGCCGATGAAACGAAAGAGAATAAGTCCAGTAACGAACAGAAAGAGAAAGATCTTTGCAAGACGGATAAGAGTAAGGAGGATAAGAATGGCATCGCAAGCCGGATAAATAATCCCATGACTGCGTCTCTCACAGCCAAAGTGCTAGCTGAGCAAGAAGAAAGGGCTAAGCGGAGGAAGATAGCAGATGGATATAAAAGGAGCGAGGCTGTGAGATGATGTGCCGAGATAGATACCCAAGGGAATTAGCGTGTAGTCAGGTAATACCACAAGCTATAAACAAACAATGTCGATAACTTTGCATATTAGTGATTCTATTCGTATCTTGTTTGTTTTAAAGGCTCTTTCTCAGAACCGAGCTGATCGTATATCGTAAATTCTTATTTAATTTGCAGTATATGCCTCCAAGGAATTGATTCTAAAGCACTCACTTATAGGTACAAGGACCACATCACAATTCGTCCTTAGCATGACCAGGCTCTACTGTCTCTTCGCAGACAGCAGGCGTGCCCACTTCCATCTTGTAAACACACTTCTCCAACTCGCTAACCCGCCATAACTCTTCGGTCTCAGCACAAGCAAGCCAAACATCCGTCTTGCGGTTGGGGCCATTCCAGCAGCCCTGGCCGTTTTCGTACCTTAGAACCACACGCTTACCCCGACCTAGGCCCTTACCGTCATGACGCTCTTCCTCGTCCGATTCATCAAAATCGAACCGATCGAAGTTACCCATGGTGGTCTTTCCTCCTCCCTTCTTACTCTTCTGGCTCGTCTTGTCCATCCAGCATAGCTCGTATTCGTACTCGCCGGCCTCAGTTGTAATGCACTTGCCCTTCAGATACCGGAAGATATCGTCTTGGCCGTAGTCCTTCTTTAGGTCCTGCTGTTGCTCTTCTAGCGTCCGCCTCTTAGCGTTGACATCATTAGCAACGGAGTCGTGAGCCTCCCGAGCAGCCCTAACGAGACGAGACTCGCTCTTCTCGGAACCTGTATCAGCCAACATGCCATTTTCGATTAGCCACACCCGGAGGGAGTTGATCTTGTCGTGGAGGAATTCACGAAGCGGACCAGGGAGATAAGCCTCGAAACTGTATACTGCATTGAATTAGCTTATGCACAAACATAAAAGGCCCGGGTATCTCTAGAGACGTACGAATATCAGTGTCAGTTGCTTCATCTTCATCAAACTCCTTCCAGTTAATGCCAGACTCCTCACTGTCCTCCTTCATAACTTCTGTGACATCATCCTCGTTGAGCTGTTCCTGAGCTTCTCCGGCCTTCTTGGCGGCGTAATCTTCCCAAGCTCTAACAGCCTTCTTCACGCCTTCGTCGTTGAAATTAGGGTTATATTCCTCCTTGAACGCTGCCAAAATGCTTTCCAGCTCCTGGACCTTAGCTGTGAGCTTGTTACGCTCGCCCATGACTTTGCTCAGGGTGTCTCGTAGTTCGTTGACTCTCGTCTTAGCTAGTCCAGCGAGTACACCAAGTTTTCCAGGTCCTTCATTTTTGACGACTTTGAAGCGCTCTTGGCGCTCGACCTCGTCCAGCTTAGCTTTTAATTCGTCTCGTTTGACTTCGAGCTCCTTAATTTCATCCGTGAGACTGACAATTTTGACCTCGACCCGGCGGCGGAATTCCTTAGACTCCTTCACCATGGTCCTCCGGCGCTTATTAGCTCTCTCCAGGTTGTCTTTCCGCTCCTTTTCTATTCTTCTCCATTCTTTGCCGATTTCTGCACACTTGTTCTCGCATTTAACTCCGCCCACATTTCCGTATTCCTCACTACCATCGCAGCAAAGATCGTAGTCGCAGACACCATCATTCACGTACATAAAAGGGACATATGTGCCGATATGGCCCTTGTTGGCACACCAAAAGCCAGGTAGAGCATTTGTGGTGTTTGTAGTACCGGAGAGGGAAGCAGGCAAAGGTTGCTCCGGGGAGAGACGATCTAGTAGAGCACACGCCGCAGTGCCAGGTTCGTCTGTGCCATCAGGACAGTCGCACGAATTGTCATTGACTCGAGAGGCAGGGATAGTTATCGAAGGGTGGCCAATGCATGTGAAGGTATCTTTGATTTCGTAGAATTTTACAACTATGAAATTAATTAGTCAATATAATTGAACTTTCAACTCAATACAGTTCATTTTAAAGAAGTGAGGAAATATAAGAGAACTAACATTCTGGACCAACACCACGTGGTAAGGAACCAGCTGTAACGAACCCATTTTGAGCTATGACGCCCAAAAGCACCAAAGCCTGAGATTGGCGCATCTTCACGAAGGTGGAAGATGGAAGGAATTATTCATGGATATGGAGAATCAATTGGAATTTTGGAGTTTCTTAGGAAGAGTTTAACGTTTAACACAAAAAGTTAGGTTAATAAAGTTAATAGTTAACTAACACAAAAGTTAACACGAAAGCATCTCCAGCATTTAGCATTTTGGTCCCCACTACAGCTGGCAAAGCTTGGCAATCTTATCTTAGGGTTCCCTGCTAAAGTTGCGTGGGGGAAATAAACCCTTGTTTATCCTTATGTAATTAGCCACATGTCAATGTCCCAGTGCTCTGGGGTAAGTCATCTAAGTACCCAAGTACCTTAACTATACCAGACTTAAGTATACCAGAGATGCCTCACCTCAAAGGAGTGAGAAAACTATATTTTCTCTACTAAATCCACGGCATAAAAAAATACAAGAAACTTTTATAAAAATGTCAGAGTATAATATTTGTTTAAGTTTAACTTCTTAACCTGGTTGAGAAAAGCACCAGCTCGTCTACTTAAAAAATAGGGGTTCAAGAATCGAAGCACCAGAATATTTATTAAAATGATAGAAACCCTTATACGTTCCTATACATCATACAGACCAACCCAGACTCATGTAAATCCGTTTTCATTGCTATAATAAGCTGATCCTTAACGAGTTGCTGCTGTTAGGTGGCTAATCAACACCCTTCTTTAGCTCCTTAATAGTCTTTACCGACTCGTATTACTACTTTTCATTATCGAAATCCACGATAGAATCTCACTTGGCAAATAGTTATTATATCTCCCCGGTGATAAGTTTTGGTTCATTTTTAATAATATACCATTCGATTATGGGTTGTCACCTTTACACTCATGATAAAATATAAAAACAAATCTAAAATAGTACAGTAGTATACATCTATCATATTCTTACTCGTATATGTAATCTCACATTTCTATACTATCCATCATCCCCTAATTAAAGCCATGTATGATAACCATTAAATATTTGACGAGATACCAGGTTGGATATCTTCTAGTTTATCCATAAGTTCACCGAAAAACTTCTTTTGAACCTTTTGACCCCATTTCCCAGTGATGTGGTACGCAGGGCTTTTAAAACGGTTAGACAGAGATATTTCAACAAAATGGTATAGACCACTTACACTTCGACATGACAGTTTGACAGATACTGACCATTAGTTTCTTGCCCAGCCAGCAAGCCATGAACTAAGACACGGCTACCTTCTTCCGTAGATCGAGCTAAGAGCTTCTCGAATATCTTAAAGCCACGGGTTCCTTGGGATTCGTTTGCTAGGTTAGACTTGCAGAAGCTTGGATTCGGCGTATTGATGATGCACGCCCCCTTTCCGGAAGAACTAGTCCTTTCGGCAAACTCGCGCACGGCGTAGAGAACGAGTACCTTACTCAGAGAATATCGACCAGCCATATTAGCTTTCTGGGGATCATTCAGCCGGTTGATAATGCTGGGACTGTTAGGGTCCAACTCGGCGAGCGGAGCAATGTAGTGTAGCGCACTGTTTGGGATCGCATAACGGCAGACGTGTCCTGTATTCTGGCTAGATTCGCGCATTTTTGGCAGGAGGAGCAAGTACAGCAGAAAGGTACTGATGACGTTGACGTTGAGATTCTTTTCGTTGTGTTCGCTCAAGCTGAAATTGGAGGTCATAACACCAGCATTGGCTAACACGCCATCAAGGCGAGGAAGTTGAGAGGTGCGGTTCGCGAATGACTTGACCGAATCATAGCTATCCATGTCGATAGGCCATACTTCTATAGAGAACTCAGGTCGACCAGTGGAATTGAGGATCTTTTTTCTCGCATCGTCGCCCTTGGCTATAGTTCGTACGGCCATGATGAGTTTCCCAACACCAAGTCGTGATAGGTGAAGACAGGCTTCAAATCCAAGGCCAGTATTAGCGCCAGTCACAACAATAGTTTGGTTAGAAAGCTCGGAATTCCCACTTGGAACTGGAAGCTTCACGAAAATCTTTGAAGAGATGACGGAGCTAACTCCATATAGCGCTGAAAAGGCAGACATAGCGACTTGAGGGCCTATTGGAATTATGTCTTATTGATAAAAGATCACAATGCTTTGATGTTGAGAAGTTAGCTAAATGAGAAATACATCACATCCCAAAAAGCTATTTTATATTCCATTTTACCTTACCCTCTCGAGGGGCTATGCTATGTTAATAATTTCTACTTACACGGATTTTATACGTCCTTTCATCCATGCCGTCTGGTGTGTATTATTATGTCGCTTACATGTTGATTTACGGAGGATTCTAATTAGGCCTGGGCTTATGGGCCTCATCTCCGTCCGCTACCTACTGCTTATTAGCGGGGATAATATCTCCGCGTCCTTCTCCTGTGCTCTAAGCTCCGGCTCCACTACCACACACAACCCGCCGCCGTGCTGTAGCGCATATAATGTCTCCGACCCGCCGTAAACTGCGGATTCCTTCTTAGCCGTGAGAATAGAACCTTTACATCTAAGCATAATAAGCTCCTCCCCATTCCTATAATTACCGTACAGGAAAAACGAAACTTTGGATTAATCTCATCTGTGCTTCCATGGCCAGCAGTGACATCGGACGTAAAAAGGTGGAAAAAAGGAACCGGCCACCTGTTTCTTGTGAGCCATGTCGAACCAGAAAGTATGCTGTATCATTGTGCCCTTAATATTACTGCGCACCTAAAATACCTATGCTTACGTGCGTCTCATAGACTGAAGTGTAACCGAGGTTCACCATGCGATTCCTGTATAAGACGGGATAAGGCCTCACTTTGTAACTATGCGGCCAATGCTAGTCGAAGCGAGCCTAGTAATAACAAGCCGCGCGACTTGAAAGATAGACTTAATACTCTAGAGAATTTGGTATCCTCTTTACTGTCCGGTGATGCTGTGGTTCGGCCGGGACTGACTACAAGAAGACAACTTACCACAAAAGACGCCGAGGATATCACATCACCAGCAATACATTACAATAAGTCCGCAAATCATGATTCGAGTTTTACGAGTCAAAGCGCACGAGAAGATGCCCTTACCCCTGAGACACCCCACCTTCAGGAAACCGCGGATGGTCAAGTGAACTATATCGATCCTAGCCACTGGCTATCCATCTTGGACGATATAAAAGAGGTCAGAGAGCACTTATTGGCATCAAATCAGCCTATATCACAGAATGAGAAAGGGTTCGCCACAGATCACGTAGTATTAGACGCTAGTTTCTTGCTAAGCTCAGACCAAATTTCGAGTCTCGACGAGATTCTGAGCTCGTTACCATCCCAACCCATCTGCGACATGTTGCTTTCTTGGTACTTCGGATCCCGATTCATGGTCCTAGGTAAGAGCTCGAGTCTAGCATAGGTAAACTGGTCTACTAACTTTCACGATAACTAAGGCATTATACACCCGGATAAATTTCAAAGCGAAGTAAGCCTTCTATTCATGCCATACGTGGAACTATAACTTACGAATAATATAGTATGCTTCATTTTGGGAGTCACCATTAACGATGCCACCGCTCTGGGTAGCCCTTCTTTTCTCTGTTCTCAGTGTTTCGGTTAGCTTGCGAAAGGTATCGAACATAAGAGAGCCCGATGGGTTAATCCCTCATATAAGTATATTACAGCAGAGAGCGGTGCAGTGTCTGGTTCTCGGGCGATATGCCACTGCTAATGCACATGCGCTTGAGGCATTTATGCTTCATATCCAAAGCTGTTTTTTCAGTCGCGAAGGTAATCCAGTTGATTTGTGGTTCGAAATGGGCACAGCAATCCGGTTAGCATTTAGGATGGGTTATCATCGCGACCCAAGCAACCTAACTGGCATCTCCCCTTTTGATGGAGAGATGCGGCGACGAGTTTGGGTTAACATATTCCAAATAGACGCATTGATATCCTTTCAAATGGGCTTCCCAAGTATGATACCAACCGAATTTTGCGACACTGAGGTTCCAAGGAATCTAGAATACTCTGATCTCCATGTGGACATGACAGTACTGCCACCATCGAGACCCCTTTCTGAGAACACCCACATGCTTTACAATATTGTCAAAGCTAGTGTGATGGGAGTCTTCAAAAAAATAGTTGCAAATACGCAATCAATATCAGTTCCGGCTTACGACGAAACGATTGAGCTAGACGCTGAAATGAACCAAGTCTACAGCATGGTTCCAGAACTTTTGAAGAAACGGGATGTCAACCGTTCTTTTATAGATCACCCTTGTCTCATATGGCAACGATGCACAATAGAAATACTCTATCTAAAAGGTCTTATCATACTCCATCGACGATATATCAGTTATGAGTTAAGAAGCCCTAGATTCGAACGATCACGGCACGCATGCGTTGAAGCAGCTCTCGATATCGTTTCCCGACAGATAGATATACATAAGGCATGTGAGCCTGGTGGAAGATTATACGAAGACAGGTGGATGTTCTTTTCACTATCAGTGCATGATTTTCTTTTAGCTTCCATGGTTCTCTGTCTAGATTTGTCTGTTCGCATGCGATCTCGAAGTGGAGTCTTGACCGAAAGGGGAGATACGCAGCAACTTGCAAGTAGAGAGTATCGGGCGCTTCAGGAGTCTCAACGGATATGGGCAGTTAACAAAGCAGCTTCACCCGATGCACAGACTGCAGCACTCGCGCTTGACCTGATGATCAAGAAGGTTGCACAAAACGATGTTGGCCTATCTCTCGCGGAGGAAAATATATCGTCAGGGGTCACGGATCCTGTTGTCGATTCAGAGTTGCCATACGCGGTTACCATGTCACAGATGATCGACGGATCCGAGAGTATTGATTGGGTAAGTATCTACACGAGAGTGATACAGAACATAGCAACTAGCTTTCTAATCAAAATGATAGAGTCTGCTGGATCAGTATTTACAATATTGAGCGTAAAGCATACGACAAGAAGACCAGCTCTTATAAACAACTATCTCCTATATATAACCACTAACTAATACATGAACAAAGCTGTTATAAATTTTATTAGTTAATATAAAAATACTAATAAAATTTAACTTCTGATATACTTTTAAGAAATATCTATATGTAATACTTCTAATTATTTGGCTTCAACTCATGATTGTTTTCTTGAAGTATCTATAATGTTTACTCACATAATAAATATACTTGTACGGAATGATAGGTATATTCGTAACACTAGTTATTCGAAGCTTTAGTCTTGTAAGCCTTAGCTACAATTTCTAAGACTCTTTAATAGTCATCTATTACACAATCACTAATAGTCAAACTAGTAGTTAAATGTCTCTCCGTCTTAACATCCAGCCACCACACAGGTGCCGAACAATAAACCCGGGAAATGCGGGGCGACTCTCCAGCGGCTAATCCAAGCTCGACTTTTGATACTTGGCCAAGACAAACAGGATATGGCAATGGTATTTTGGTTTGGGGGCAAGGGTAGAGAGGGTCTAAGCTCCCCCACATTATTCCAACTCGCTATTCCCTAATAATCATAGCCTCATATGTAGTAGATAGACCCTTGACTCTTCTTTTCCCCTGAACATGGCAAAATGATGTTTATTCACCCACATTACATACATAGTGTCTAACCCCTGTCCCCCACAAACTGCCGTCCTAATAACCCCCCCAGTCTAATGGACTAGGCAAGCTAAAATCCCGAGGTCACCTTTCGGCTGTACTGTTGGCGCGTCGTATCGCTCCCTTCTTTTTTCTGAAGATGTTTTCTATCAGAATCCCGGCCGTCACCATGAATTGGTGGTAAGGATTAGATCTGAAATGCAACACCAACTTGTCTTCTTTTCGATTTTCTGCAACAACTAGTAGTATAGAATCGTATTTGGTACGCGGTATACATAGCTTCTACTACGTCCTTTTCTTTCCTTAAAAAGATACTGGTTTAGTAATAATAATTCTTAGAGGAAGGATGGCAGCAATTGGTAAGACATTGGCCATTTCCCATAACTTCACATGTACGAGGCAACTGACTGACCAACGCAGCTGCGGCGTCGATAGCTGCTACTGCGGCCGGTCTCACGTATCTCGACGGCAAATTCCATCTGCGACAGGATTGGCAGAATATCCGCGCAAAAAAGCAGGGCACGAAGCTCCTTCAGAAAGCTGGTGAGTCTACCTTCTAAACGCTACGACCTAGATGTGAACACAGCTTACAAAAACCCCTTCTGCATATGTAGTCCGAGAAAAGCGCATCTCGTCCTACTACTTCTTCGAGAAGCATGCTCAGACCAAACCCAGTAAGGAGTGCATCTGGTCGCGCCAGGGCAACTTCACTTATGCCGAGACTTACTACCGCGTCAACCAGTACGCTCAGTGGTTTTCACAAAATGCCGGTGTCAAGCCTGGTGACCTTGTTGCCTTCTTCATGGCCAACAGCCCCGAATTTGTCTTTGCTTGGATGGGTTTAATAGCTATCGGTGCAGCTCCAGCCCTCATTAACCACAACTTAACTAAACAGGCTCTACTGCACTGTCTGGGCATCTCCGAAGCGAAACTCATACTGGCTGATGGCGCACCTCAGCTATTGGAACGTCTCGATGCCGTTAAAGATGAGCTGGCTGCGCAAGGGGTGAGTATTGTGAATCTGGCTGATGTTAAACACGAAGTCAACGCGACCAAGGGCGAGCGGCCATCCGATGAGCTACGCGAGAACGTCCGGCCTGACTCGCCGTTTGGTCTGTTTTATACTAGCGGCACAACCGGATTACCCAAAGCTTGCATGCTGCCCGCGGCGGCCAGCTTCGGATACGGCGTTAGTATGGACTGCGGTTTCTCATATGTTAAGGGCGATGATCAACGCTACTACGATTGTATGCCTCTATATCACGGTACAGGAGGTATTAGTGGCATGACGCAGCTGTTGACCGGTCAGACGCTATGCATCGCGCCCAAGTTTAGCGTCTCAGGGTTCTGGGATGATATTCGAGATAGCAGAGCTACGTGGTTCGTCTACGTCGGCGAGACACTACGATATCTACTAGCAGCACCGCCGTCACCACGCGACAAAGAACATAACGTACACTCCATCTACGGCAACGGCCTGCGTCCGGATGTCTGGAAGCCATTCCGCGACCGTTTCGGTATCGACACCATCTTCGAGTTCTTCAACTCGACTGAGGGTATCATGCCGCTAGATAACCCAGCCCGGGGTGACTTCCGCGCCCATGCTGTCGGTCACCATGGTTTCCTTCAGCGATGGCGTTTCTATAACGTCTTCGTGCCAGTTGAAATTGACGTCGATACAGGGGACATCGCGCGAGATCCCAAAACGGGATTTGCGCGACGCGTCCCTTACTCGGTCGGCGGCGAAATACTTGTTACGCAGCCGCCTACGATTACACCGTCTTTCCCAGGGTATTACCGCAATGAAGAAGCAACATCGAAGAAATACGTGCGCGACGTATTCCGTAAAGGTGATTTATACTACCGAACGGGCGATGCGCTGCGGCGAGATGATGATGGGCGCTGGTTCTTCCTAGATAGGTTGGGTGATACATTCCGTTGGAAGGGAGAGAACGTATCCACGGCCGAAGTGTCCGAAGTACTTGGTCGATTCCCGGGTGTAAGTGAAGCGACCGTGTATGGTGTATCTCTACCGAACCACGACGGAAAGGCCGGCATGGCGGCTATTTTCATTGACCCGGCCGTCAAGACTTTTGACTATAACGGATTGCTGAAGTATGTCTAATATTTCCTTCCCCCCTTTTTTCAAAATAGAACTTTTCCTATGTCACCTTTGTTTGCCAACGCAACGCATTGAACTCTTCCCTCTCCGCCTCCCCGCTTCCGCATCCCAACAAAACGCCACCAATCCTCCCGTATATCACATATCCAATACAAATAAGCAGATAGAGTATCGACATATGCACATACCCTTCCTCCAACCTCCCTTACAAATGTTTGAAGAAGCGCCACTTCGCTCCCCTTGCTAATCACAAATCTCACCGGAAACAGACACGCCCGTGCCCACCTCCCTAAGTATGCCGTACCCATCTTCGTGCGCCGCATGTCCGCGCGCTCCGCTACCCACAACAACAAGCAAGATAAGGTTCCGCTCAAGCGCGCCGGCGTCGACCCAGCTCAGACTGTGCCTGACCCTGTCTTCTGGGTTCCCGACCACGCCAAGGGCGGCAGCGCCTATGTACCCTTTACGCAGCAGGACTGGGACGCGCTGAAAGGTGGTCGGGCCAAGCTATGAGGAGTCGAATGCGAATCGAACGCCTTTTTAGATCTCAGTTAGATATAACCATATGGGACGGAATGTCTGACGAATCGGGTGGGCTATGTATATAATATAAAAACTAGCGACATTGCTTTATATATACGGAGATACAATCTAATCTCATAAAGGACAATGCATGGGCGGGGATATTAGATCGATATATAACTCAAAGTACTTGCTGCGTGATATGTATACGAAGTGCCGACGAATCCTAGTCATGGCTCAACAGCTATGAGAGTGGTTGCGTCGTTAGCTTGAGATTTAAAGATCCCGCATAAGCATAATTACTTGCCTCTACGGGCCCTCGTATTCCCTGAACATTGAGAGGTACTTATTTAATGGATGTAGCTCACCATAATGCTAAAAATATACGAGGTACATAACCTAGGTATCTTTAAATCATGTCGACGTGGGTATAACTCATTTCGAAAATAGTAGCGTCATAAGGACATGAATAAGCAGAGCGTGGTTTACAATTATTTCCCCCTATGTGCTGACGCCAGGATCTTAAAGTTTATTTTCAAGAGATGTCCATCGATGAGCGCAACGCGTAGTCCGTTAGGTTGGCGCTGTCGATTCCTAACTGGGTGCGGACCGTCTCGGCCACTGCTCCGAGGTGTAACCAAAAGGTCTAGCCGTGTCAGACGGCGTTTTTATACAAGGGAAGAGGTGTCGACGTACTTACTCGGTTCCGATGTCTTCGCTCTTAGTATTGAAGGCCCCGGCGTTGATCTTTTCGACGAGCTGGGTGATCTACTACTCCCTGATCTCGTAGACTTGATAGCACCATTGCCGGGCGTCCGAGACTCTTTCATAGAACGGGGAATAACCTTCTACAGCTACTAGTTAGCAATGGTATAATATATTCTAGGTTTATGGGCCTAACGCACATCGCTGTCACCATCTGACAGATTCCAAGGATCCTTGTTCGCTACCAACTCCGCATAATCTGGGCGGGGTACGCTCCTGGGCGTGCGGCGTGGTTTCTCAGCCTCTAATTCCTCCTCGTCCGACTCATTGATTTCGTTAACCACTGTAGGATTCCGGGGTTTGCTAGACGGAGTGTAGTTCTTGTCGTCCTCTTTGCTCTTTCGTACATTAAGAGTATCCGCTGCTTGGATATTCTTAGATCTCGACCTTCCGGGAATGACTGGAGACATTAATAGTTGTTCCAATGAAGTTTCTAAGAACAAACTAGCCCTCCTCTAGGCGGATGACAAGGATGTCTTTACCTACAGGTGTGCGGTGATGGGCCAAGATGTTCCTTAATCCAATACTTGCTAACCAGACTGGAACCTTCAACTATAGGCAACGATTAGTACCTATGACAAACTCCTCTTCTATATATACAATATAAGACTACTCACTTTCGCATGCAAAGTTTTCGAAAATGTACTCGTTAGAGAGTTCTTCGCCGTCTTGTCCCGTTTCGCCGTGACTTTGGAAATGCTTCAAAGCTCTATTATATGCTAGAGGCGGATCCGTGAAGAAGCCCGTTTGACAGTTGGACCTGTTACATCGTATGACGAAGAAACCTTGACGTTCTGCATGACGAAATATACGCTCCCCTGTCTCTAGGTTCGGGAATGCGATCTTGCGGAATATATCCGATTGAGATCTACTCAGACTCTGGTCATATATTAGCTAGGTAGTCAAGTAGCAGCTTAAAGTCACTGCTCCAGTTCGTTCTTACCTTTCCGCCATCTACTCTCCGTCGCTTCCCACTTGCGGCGCTATCACCATCTGTGCTAACCCGCTTAGAAGCTTTGTTAGTCATGGGGTTTTCGGATAGAATTTGACTCTGTATTTGGTGGTCGAAATTCGAGCCTATGTTTGGCGATACGTTAATATTAGTAGGACTTGAAGAGTGATCTTTGATCGAATTAGAAGTTCCTTGGTCGTGAACTTGCGACGCTAATGGAGGTATGCTTGATAAGACATCTGCGCCAAGAACAGTGCTAAAATAATTATCGCGAACGGGTGACATAAAAGGTGTTGGGGGTCGAATAGTCAGGGTCGAAGCACTGGGAATAACGCTCAGATATTTTGGAATGACTGGGATAAGTTCCGAGACGGTACTCTCGATAGTATCAGGGTCGACTTCGAGTAATTGTAACTTCTTGCGCAGACCTAGGATTAACTTTTCCTTGTCTTGTTCATACGCCTGACGCTCCTTATCAACCTCTCTGAGGAGAGCTCTAAGCTTTGGCACGTGGCTCCGAGCCAACTCATCATCTCGCTCGCGGGTCAATTGCTGTAATTCCTTCTTGACATAAGAAGAGGCGAAATCAGAAATAGCATTATTGAGTTTGCCGACAGGACTGCCATGATCGCCCGGCGGCGTCTCGTCAGCCATCTCAATCTGGGGACTGAATGTTCATGGAACCGCTACGGATGTATAATCGGACATAGATGGTGTTCGTTCCAACCAGCAACTACCGATTAATACCTAGATCTTCTAGTTCTAGGGTAGAGCTTTAAGTCTGAAGATATGGAGAGAGAAGGGGAGGATAGAAAAATCCTGCGTTAAATCGACTTTGAAAAAAATGATAGAAATAGAGTTAAAATAGATAGTTAGATAGAAGAAGAAGAAGAATCGAACGAATAGATGATTAAACGATTAAACGGATGAATTAAAATGATCTGGGCCCGTTTGGCCAGAGCATAAGAAGAATAAGCGACACATGCAGCTCCAGCTTCTGTTCTCCGCACGAAGCGCCTGTACCGTAGAACGCCGCAGAATAAACCCGCCGAACACGCAAGACCCCCAGAGATGCGCACCGGGCCGTACCCCGAATAATTCTGGGCTTGATACCGCAGTGTGACGGAAAAGTTGTAACCAATCACAAGTTATGATTACTCACAAATATGTTGGTGCCGTAACCCGAATGGAAACGGGTTAATCAAAAGTTTTCGGAGATAAAATGAGATAGAGAAGTAAAATGTCTGGTAGAATAATAATTAAGGAGGGGAAAAAAAGGAGGAAACTTTTTTAAAACATCGGACATAACGAGGAAAAAGGAGGAGAGAAATTACCTAACATTAATAAAAAAGAATAAAAAAAAATAAACATGTGGAAGTATCAAATAATTTTTTTTTAGATGTTACACCATACTATTGACCTATTTTATGTACTACAGGAAAGTGCGAACAACCTCCTAAAATTGGGTTCTAGGAGGTAGCGAAGATACTATCTTTTAAAAAAAGAACGGACCTCAAGCACGCCGCTTTTAGCCGAATTTCATGTTACACAAACACCTAATATATAAGACACCTTATAAAATACTGGTAATATAAATCTCGGTTTCTTACACACGTTATAAACGGATAGCCAAATCATCTTATTATTATTATTATTATTATTATTATCAATATATATGACTATTAGCATCAATTATACCAACCATCACCTTAAGCAGCCCACAAGTTGCGACACGCACAACTACTATAATTCGTATTACATATCAAATGTAATATTGCATCCCAAGTTCTAATTCTAAAGACTACATTGGTATGGTATCAGAAGAAGAACTGTTTTCACTCCAGTTAACCACAGTCTCGACCGTGATAACTCCGAGCGGGACTTCATCGACCCCATCATCCCCAGTCTTTCTCACCACGGCATGACACTCGGCGGCATACCCTTGAGACCATGGACCAAATGTTTCTCGATTAACTTCCCTGCTATATCCATGGCTATGTACCTCAATACTATCTGAATCGTCTTCGAGATTCCTAAATGGTCTTATAGAACCGTGCGATATTCTAAAGTCCTGGCTTTTATTGCCCTTTCCTATTTTGCCCCTATGCATTGACGTGCCGCCTATGCTCCGAAGTGCACGCATTGCAACTAGAGTATTATCCCTCTCGACATTACCGTAATCACGACCTAAGGGTTTGCGAATCCCTGTGAAAGGACGCATTCTAAGTAGACCATTGAACAGCGGTCCAAGCACAGGAAGGCAACCGCAAATAATCGCTAGGTCGGGTTCCAGGACGGTCCATAAGAAAAAGTAAACCCTTATCACTAGGCCTATTAGCTATATTCCAAATTAAATAATAAGAGCTATGATTATTACAAGTAAAATCTGCATATGTGCCATAAGTCAGCTGGATTTGGTATCGTAACCGGATCCCACTTGCAGCAATTGTGCTTGTTCCAAGTAAAAAAATAACGGACAATATGACACGCTGACTACGCGTGAGATGTAAGCTCATGATCTCGTAGATGGGCAAGCATAGGATGGCGATATCGGTGACGATATTAGAAATCACAATTCCTAACAGGAAGTCAGAGATAGGAATACAGTAGCCGTTCATGTCAGGGTCGAATAGCTTCTTAACAGGAGTGCATTGAAAAGTCGCGACGAGGACGTAAACGGCCCACCACACTATAGTAATAGAGCCCAAGATAAGACACCCTATCTTCATCAATCGTACTGGGAAGATACGCCTATACATCATTAGGATGCTAAGTTTGGTAGTCAGGATAGTTGTCGCATAGATCCATCGGCTGGCAAAGATCGCCTTAGACAACAAGTTAGCACAATTAAATATATATCTTCGGAATCTCAGTATAATATAAGCAGGCTCGCCTTGAGGTCTATACTGATTCCTTCAGGTGTATTCCAGTTAATTGGTGGTCCCATTCCACCAAGCTTGACGAGTAGAACGATAAGAGCGTACTGTGCCCAAGAAAATACCTAGAACAATGTTAGAAACTTAGTTTCGTCAGGGGTTTACTTAGGAAGAAGTGTAGAGATTGGAGAGATGTATTAATTGTTTAGTGAGATAAGCTCGATGACTTACAAGAGAAACTATACTCAGCCAGTCATCAATTCCGATACCAGAAGTACGGCGTATCCTCATAACAATACGAAGACCAACGGCAAAAGTTACAATCACTGAGATCGGGGTTAATATGCGAAGTAGATAGGGGCCATAATCCATCTCAAGTAACGAAGGTGAATCTGAATCAGATGACATGTCTGCTGGTTTATCAATCTAGGAATTCTGCTAAGTGAATAGGGGTAGAACAGCTATCATTTCAGGGTAACTAGTGGAAAACGAGAACTTGAATATTTAGGATTTTAAACATATCTCTTAGCCATAGATGCACGTTAAATTCTCTATAGAGTGCGTCTCTGAACGCCCACATTGAGTTACACAGTAGAGCGTCTCATCTATCTATAGATTTAAGGTAAAGACAAGCTCAATATCATGTGTCGCCCTCGCCGTTTTCACACATGGCCGTATTTTTAGGAGACTACGCCACTTTTGATTAGCTTCCTTTCAACATAAGAAGTACGGGAGATCGACAAGAAAAGAGAACTAAGTGTGTATGTATGACGGCAAGTAGACTCTTGTGTAACCACACCCGGCTGCGGATGAGAGACGACTGACCGCCACATCGTTCGATATATAGATGTTTGCTACGACCATTTCCTATTAGATAGGTACTTACTAAAAGTATGATTGTGGTCTCTAGAATTACTTTGCATTAGATACCTAGCGTGTGGTATAACTGGGTACATATTGTAGAGTTTCGATGCGGAATTAGGTGACAGGCAACTATTTCAGAACTCGTATAGAAACATCTGAAGTTGTAATTGTAGATTGCGCAAATATCGCTCTAGAAATCTTAGCGTGGCAATGAGTTCGGGAGCTTGCGCCATGTCTTAAATATAGCACCTAGTCTGTGTTTGTTTTGGATCCGAGACACCGGTGACTGTTCGCTTTCGCATCGGACTCGGGCAATTAAAGGGGGTAATATGTAGTGAAGGGCTCGGCTTCAAACCGAGTAGCACGTAACCCAGTGTATAAAACACATCAAAAACGGGGTAATGCATGGTCACAGACCATCATGTATCTAATAAATTGGTTATAGATAAGTGTAAGGTACCTAAACTTATACCAGTGGGCGCAAAGATGCGGTATCTAAAATTGTACGACTCTATTATAACCTGAGCTATTTTGACTGGAATATGAGCATATTGCTATTTATATCAAGATATGTTACTCGGATATTAACTACAGGGTTGAAGCAATATGAGGATTAGTTGGTTCTAATTGACAAAGTTACTGGTTCTTCCGGTATCTTGGTGTATCAGGGTAAATGGAATCGGTTCTAAATATGAGCAACTATTCAAGTTAAAACATCATTAGGATAATGTTCGAAACATTTACTGCTACAACTACTTCGTCTTGATCTTCCGATACCGCACCACCTCCTTGCCGTCGTCTTCGACAATTCTATGAACTTCGATCCTATACCCACCGATCGCCGGCCAGATCTTAGACCAACATACCCAGTATACTCCACCTAGAAGTAAAACGCCAACTCCGACAACGGGGAATATAAAATAGGGATAGCCGTCGGCATTCCAGTCTCCAGACGGCGGGACGAAGGGGACAATAGCGAGGAAGATATTGGCTAAGAGATAGATGACGCTAATCGGTAAATATGTATGCCAAGGCGATGTCCAATTCTCCGACTTCTTGTAGTGGAGATAGATGAGGCCGGCAGTGACAAAACCATTGATCCAAGCACCAGGGTAGGTATATAAGTTGACGACGAAGTTGTAGGCGGGGCCTGCGGGAGGAGCGACGAGGATGATCACTGTGATAAGCCAATGGAGGAAAAGCTAGGTATATCAAGTTAATCATATAATTCATGAGAAGTTTCTAAGAGAAATACTTACAGCAGCAGCTGGCGCGTCAAAAGGCTTGATAGATGCCCAAAACTTTCCATACGGTAGAAGCGCTTCTTTTCCGAATTCTTGGTTGAGTCGAGCGTGTGCAAAACTCACGGCCAGCACGTTACCCAGATTGCTCAGTGCAACAAAAGCAGGGAGAGCCCGTGCGGCAGCACTATCACCGAAAACGTTGCGAAAGAATAACCCAGCTACTAACACTTCAGATGTAGCGAGGTCGTCCTTCGTTATTGCTGCGAAGTAGGCTACGTTGGCCAGAACATACAAGATGGTAACACCGCCGATAGCTATGGGTGCTGCAATCGCGAGGGTCTTGCGAGGATTCTTCAGTTCTCCAAGCACGTAGTTGGCGTTCTCCCAGCCCTTGTAACTGTAGATGATCTGCAATAGCGCTGTCGCGTACCCGTATGCGCCCCGGCCACCATAATTCTCTGTCACCTCGATGGCGAACGCGTTTTTGAAGTTACCGGGCGGCGGGATGAGAAGTCGACCAGAGATAGCGGCGAAGCCCGAAAATACGATGAAGATCACGATGACCACTTTGAATATTCCTAAGAGATTCACAAGCCTCAACCCCCATTTAGGAAAAATCGAATGGAGCGCGACGGCGAAAGTAATACACGCGATAGCGATGCCACGGGCCGTCCAACCATCTCCTTCTGTGCTTCCGGCAGCAGCTAAGACATACCGGCCGAACGCGAGAGAGTTTCCGGATGAGAATCCTAGAAGGATCATCTGTGATGCCAAAACACATGAAGCTAGGTAACGCGGGTGGCGGTAGACACGTTCGAGATAATTCTTCTCGCCACCGGAGAGCGGAATAGCTAAACCAAACTCAAGGAATACGCTCAGACCGCAGAATGTCAAAATACCACCAACAATCCATAATATTATCGATATGCCAACCGATCCAGTTGCGGCAAAGATGGCCGAGGGGGTAGAGAAAACTAGAATAAACTGGTCAGTCTACTCATAGCGTTTATGAAGGCATAAAGTTATTAGATTAATCGCTTCACTCACTTCCGGTTCCGATCATCTTATTCAAAATCAGAAACACAGCACCGGTAACACCGATTTTCCGTGAGTCGGAATAAGCGAACTGCTGAATTCCATCGTTAGTCGAGGAGGCATACTCCTCGTCCGTAGGAGCATTCAGTTCCCGTGTGTCGGGGTCTGAATCTTTCCCGACCTCTGTCGCTGATGACATCTTGGCTTTGATTCCTAGTATGACGGTCACAAAAGAGCGGAACTGAGGAAATGGCACGCGCTCCACAAGAACCTAAAGGGAATACGTCTCCTTTTTAACTCAGGGCCGGTCGTATGTTACACATGATATCAAGGTTAAGACAGCACAAGACCAGACAAGACAAGTCAAGACAATTAGACAATTCAAGCAAGTGGCACAGGTTATTAGGTTAGGTTCTAGAGCCTCTTGGGTTCGGGGGAGGATCTAGGATCAGGAGATGAGCGTTTGCGTATAAGTAAATACGCAGGGGCAGCTGAGAATTCGTGAGATTCGTGAGGTTCTTATGGATGCTTGGCAGATCGCACGCCATCGCACGCAAACGAAACCTTGTGATCTTCGGGGTCCCTGGGGTCCCAAGCAACAGTTTTTTATTAGATTTCCCGTCATCTCGGCGCATGGCAATGTAACATTGCTTTCGAGCTCAACCTTAAACCACGGGAAAGCGACATTTCGAAAACCTACTAGAGAATCACACAATCAAGCCTTTACGATCAACATGGAAGGTGGCTTACTTCCAAGAGTTAATACATTACCAAGACATCTTCTTGACGTAATTCGGTCTATCCGATCTCATCATTTATTCCAAGTAAAAGCTGAAAAGAGTCACCGTCTATTTTCTCTTAGCTTACCATGAGAGATCACAAGCGAATCTGTTGCCTGCAGTCGACCCGCGGCCCGGTCCTATTCCTGGTATTTTCTATGCAGAAATTCTTTTCAGCCCCATGCTACTGGCCGGGCCGATTGGCGGGTCCTTGACCTCGATGTCTACCTAGTAAGAAGAATCTTTAAGTCGAATATGCCTAGCCATAAAAAGGAAAGGTCTCTTTACCTAGCCCGTTTCCAGTTTCAACGTCTTCTTTTTAAAAAAGACTTGTTGGCACTGGTTGTCGCATCTTGATCAACTACGAAGTCACAGCGTCATATAGAATCAATAATAAGGCACTAGTAAGAGGTTAAGAGTATCGTTGGAGGACTGATATTACAAGAACTAAATTACCTAGATCTAATACGAGCTCACGTTCCGATTCGTTTCCTTGCTTACATGGAATGGAAATCGGCGACCGGCGCCATTCGTCGTCAAACTCTTTAATCAGAGTGTTTGCCACGGCCTCAAGTGTACCTTACGGCATATCTGTGGCAAATACTATATCATAGTAAGTCAAAGAATAGTGATAGATTTTATGTCCCTAATAACGAACCTGGCATCATGACTTCCCCCTTCTCTGCGTTCTATTCTTATCTAACGCAGCTACGGAATTCCTATATTTCGATTTACTGGTTCAAGGTGTATTCGGCATGCTCATAGATCCCCATTTAAGCTCGTCATCCCGTCGTCGTCGGCTACACCCTCATCCAACCAGATCGTCAATTTTCTCTATCCCTAATAAAATAATCGTCTCGTGATTATCGGATAGATCGACTGCGAACTTGATACCACCAAATTCGCCCATCTGCTCTTCGCTTATATCATTTGGAAGGATAGAGTACATCGGTGCCGGTGGTGCTAATCTTCTAGGTATGGAACCTTCGCAGTCTATAACTAGGGGATCGAATCTACAGTATCGACATTCTAAACGCGGCTCGACGTCAGAAGTTCTATCGGGCCCAGATATGTCGATGATATCTTGCATATTTCCCCGAAGCGTGTCGAATGCCTGCTTTATCCGACCTTCTAGTTGTGTCTTGTAAATGGGCCAGGGAAGATCAAGTCGGAGTTGCTCGCGACGAGTATCGAGTGTATTAGATGCCCCGTCGGTCTTGCTGTTGCGTAGAGGACTACTCTGTCTGCTTATTGATACCCCAGACTGATCTTTTAAATTCTTCTCTCGAGCTCGTCTTGAAGGTTGCACTCGCGTTGGTGCTGTGGGCCACTTGCTGGTCTTCTTAGCTTTTACCGTGTGGGTTTCAACTTTGAGCTTGAAGCACTCATTTTCCCATAAGTGATATAAAGAACACTCTTTTAAGAAAGGAAGTTTGCAATATGGTTGATACAGAGGCGGAGGCCAAAACCAGGACAGATCTCGGATCCAGTCATTAGCTAGCGAGCCTACTCTTGCACCGCTGTCTGGCTCGATCGTTACAACTCTACGGCTGCGTATATCTTCGACGTCGCTGATATCAACTAGCGTCATAGACATTACTTTGATGTTTGATGATTTATGATCAAATAATAAATTAATAACTTGTGAATCGGATTTTGAAATAACTTTGTTGCGAATTAGTGGTAAAGCTCTTGAAAACCCCAACTAATAAGTCCCAATAGAAAAGTTGCGCATACTTTAAATTTACGTTTCTTTGTTATGTATTGTTTAGAGTAGATAATGTGTTGTTACTATTACTACTAGATCATGAAACACAATGGGTGATATTTCCGGAAGCATCTTTAAAAAGTTTGTCTCAGCCTATAACAAAGACCGATTACAACATATTCCATGTCTCTTCGAAGCATAGTCATGGTTTGCTTTTATTAAGAAGATATACCATATAGTATTGAATACGATATTATCGTCTAAGTTGAGTTAAAAAATCCTATCAGCTTGAGTCTAAGAGTGGAATACAATACCTGCAGTCTCAACACCACTATAATCACACGCCCATATAGTGCATATATCACGCATTTCTATAGATTCTTATATATATCAAGTAGGTAATAGGGTTGAAAAAGAGCTTAACATATTACGTTTGAGAATATCATATCTTGTCCACTATACTCTCTGACCCCTATTCCCCTTCTACCGCTATCTAAGATGGTTTAGTAAATAGGATTTCCACTAGCATCAGTGACTGGCATGCCACCAGGAAGTTCTGTGAGCCCTAATTTCCTTCTGTTAGTAGTGAACCTTTCTTCCTAGTTGGAATACTTACACCCATCAATATCTTCGTCTACTACTGGTTTTACTGAGCACTTATTCCCCTCTTTAATCTCTTGGTATTGCAACTCTGGGCATTTGAACCCATTACAATTCGTGTCCATCGCGATTTGCAATGCGTTACCCTTCCAGCCGAACATATAATCACCGTGATTACCGAAGCCCGTGGCATCGCCGTAGCTCCATACGAACGGCTGCGAGCCGTCCTCAGGCCACTCAGACTTGTCGTTGAAAGGAGTCGTGTCCCAGACGATTTCGTAAAAGAGTTGGGGAATCTTGACGGGGTGCGTTGAAGGACACGGGCCCCCTTCTTCGAATGTGCCACTTTCGGGATACGAGACGTGGCTGGCATGGTCGGGGGAGTCTAAATTGATGCCATCCCAGCAGCTAGATAACCTATTAGCCAACTCGCTATCTCAAGTAATGACCCGTCACTCACGTCGGAAACCGTAGGTTTGCCATGATACCTGCAGGACATGGCTCTTTTGGCATGTCATGAGTCTCATTTGTCCTCGTCATAGGATCTTGAAGACAGGTGCTGTGAAAGTAATGTAAGTGTCTTTTTCACAAGATCCCGTAGTAAGGATGGTTTAATTCGTATGAGCTAAGATTAGACGCGTGTAAAAGACTTACTATGTGAGCTGGCGGAATTTCATTGCCTCTTCTTCGGTGCGTATCGCGGGGTTACCAGTAATCATCCGGAATCCCTTGTAAGAATAAGCCACGGCACACACGTTAGGTGTAGGGCTAATTAATATGGCTTACAGGTTTGAATGCGGTAACAGTTGTGTTCTGGTAACTCGGTATGTAGTAGATCGTCATACCACCACCGTTCGACTCTTCAAAATAAACGTTACCCTTTTGCGGAACACGCTTATACGTCCCATTTCGTGCGCGGAAAAACATGACTGCAGTCCAATAATTGGAAAAGTCCTCGGCAAAGGTACATGTCGTGCAAGTTGCCGTGCTGGGGATATCCATAACCTTTGGATCCATCGATGGGTTAAAGGCATTCTATAGATGACAATTTATCAGATTGAATTCCTATAACAAGTAGCTCATATTATATCAAGTATTTGTACATACTCCGCCGATAATCTGATGAAGATGTGGCGACCCGACAACGCCGGGGTTGACTAAGGGGTCCAGCCGTTCAACGACAAGTTGGGAACATGAAAAGCGAAGTAGAGCAGAGGCACCTGGCAAAATAGTGCCAGCGCCCACAAGTATGAAACTCCAATGCGGTCGCATCTTGAACTGCTGAAGTCTAGGTAGAGGCTCCCTCGAGTGAGAACCAAAGAATAATGTTATTATGTTTTGACTACCTTATAATCCGTTACTGGTTACTGCTATAGAGATATAGAGATCAAATAAGATTCGAGTAAGTCCTGGGAGCAAAGTATACATGGGGGATCCGTTCTATTAATAGTATAATGCCACCGGTCTGAAGTGCCGGCCTGAAGTCACCGTTTAATATATCATCATTCTAGCCATATTGCCGGTCGGGCGGGTGTTCTGCCCACCAATCAACATCTTCTAGATAGTACTAAGTCCGAATTTACATGATAAGGTCGTTATAGAATAATCCCATGCGCCGACCGGACGGACTTGAGCAATAGGTACAGTTGCTTAAGCTGTTCCTAGCGACGAATAGTCGGCTCATGTGAATGGATCTGATGTTATTTTGAAATATTGCGTATCCTTTACGTCAGAGTTCTACGATACTTGTTATCTGTATTAGACGCTATTCTATTTTTTTTATTAAAAAAAATTACTACCCAAGCTATTATACTAATTCAATGACTGTAGGCTTCTGTTCGCTTAGTCCAGGCGGAAGCCGATTTATCATGCCTAACCTCCGATATATAGGCTCCGTCCCTTCAACGAGACGAAGGACGAGTCCCGGGCCTTTTGTACCACAAATAATATAAACATCCATTGGACTTTCAGCGCCACAAGTTAGTTCCGAGGTTATGTCAACATACCAATCCTTCTCTTGAGTTTCTGCGGCTTGAATCCGCCGCCTTGGGTTAGGTATGTTCTTCTGATAGTCGAATGGAACCCAGGCACGAGCCCGGTATAATAACCCTCGAATAGTTATATTATTGGCAGAGATCTCTGCAAGAGGCCTTGATACTTCTGGGATGTATGAGATATGAAGTATTTCGATATTCTCAAATACGTAGGCGCTGTACCCGTATCGAAATGACCCGGACACCGATACCCATGACCACGATGGAACCATTATATTAGAATTACGCTTCGCAATGATATCATAGTTGGTGCCAAACGCTACGTCAGATTCCCAAAATAGATCAGAAAGTAAGGTTGTCTCCCATAATCCATTCACATATCGACCGAGACCCCTTTCGCAGAATTGTTGTGCTATTCCCGCTAAGGCAGGCAATCTGTCTGTGTCGTACGTTATTCCCTTTAGTAGATAAGCTTCGATTATATCTTCCCACAGTCGGTGCAAGTCTTTCAACGAGCCACCGCGAATCTGAGTGTCAAATCTAGCCTTTAGATCGCTTGAGGAGACAACTTCACGCGTGGTCTCAGTATACTCCCCGCAGTTACATGACCGCTTAGAGAGGCACACCCAAAGTATCTCCCACTGCGTAAACGATAATACGCGTGGGGATAGGAGATACTCTACTCTCATTATTAACTATGAGTATTTTCTAAGAAAGAGGGGTTTCAATCAACTCACCTTGGAAACACCAAGATCGTTCGAGCAAAGGTGCTTGTGTCGAGTACTCTAGGCCGTAATGGGTGCTGGCAAAGTAGGGCGTATGTTCTAGTGCTGGGCGTACACTCACGATGGTAGGTAGGCCTGCTTTAAGGCAACGTTCGGTAGTGTGCCGAGCATCTAGTATGTCGTGTCGATAGAATAAACCACCATTACTATCGGCTGATGCGGTTGCTGCGATAGTGACATATGAACTACCGTACACGTCTGTCATACGTGAGGCTTCACTTATCCAGTCTTCGAGGCTATCCTGGATAATGCAAAGGGAGTCGATCCAAAGATAGCGACACTGAAGCTGTCGTGTAACATATATCGCATCCTGGAATGTCCTCGGTAGCGATTCGATTGATATCCCACCTTTATTTTTACTTAGCGTTTCGGTCGTCGTTATAGAGGTGACAATGCCTCCCCAACAATGGCTCAGAGCTATGTAAGGACCCTTATCGGTCTTAACCGGCTCATATACGAAGACATTGTCTTGATCTAGCGACACATCCAGCACTCTAGTGGGGAGATAGTCGTTCAGACGACTTCTGCAGATATCATGCTTGTCGTTGCAATGGGTAACCCAACTTTTTATTTGTGAAAGATACTTCTCAGATGCAGTATTTGGCTCAAGGTCGCTGCTTGGTTTAAAAGTACCTGATAGCGGGTCGTGTGCTGATATTCTTTAGCTGATATAAACTTCACTAAGCCGTCTTCACGAGTTGTCCGATACCTACCTAAGTAGGCAGAATATACATACTGTCCTTGGTATAGTAATGAAGGCCTATCCATGCTTTATCTTTGGGTGATTGCTTATACTGAAGGCGGAATGGGCCTTCTTCCTGGCGCAACGCAATCCACTGAACTGTCCCCGGACTCACTAGGCAGAAGGCCTCTAGGCCTTCCCAAAGGATCGAGCATAGCTGACAAGTGGGCGCTGAACTTTCTAAATTATGACCCATACCACCGGTTATGAAACCTCCGGAAAGTCCTGGTAGAGGTTCCAGGTTGCGGCATGTAGCACATGAATCCATTTTCGACGCGTTTTGGTTGATGTTTTATGGTCATATGGATGAGTTCAGCTGGAGATAATTATTGATTCCTATTAGCGTCGTAGCCTGAAACTCCAGGCATTCAGGTTGTGTAGCTCCCAAGGGGCCTGTAACGCGTAGTATTCTCGTTAGGGAAAGTTATTGCCGATTTATTGACCTGTAATGTTTTACCTTAACCATGGTACTTCTTGTATCAGATCATCAGCTCATCCTATATCCACTTAACCAATAATATGGTGTGGTTCATCCTTCTACAGAAAACTTGGCCGAGGTCGTTATACAGATATAATAGAGGTCTAATGAAGTTTCATTATTCTTAGCTAGTTACTTTCTTCCATAAAGGTTCAACAGGGGTCAAAAATTACCCCTGAAGAGAAATCTGCGCAGCCAATCAAATAAAGAGAATCCATAATATTGAATCCTATCCACTAGAGTTTACTATATTATATTAACACTCTCTCGACTCAAATAGAAGCATAGAATAATATAGAATTACTAAATTATCGCGTATGCTAACCTCGATTTCTAAACTATTAAATTGTGGGTGAACATTCCAATTCCTTCAAAGAACAAACTCAAGGGGCGATCATAAAATGGTGCAAGATCACCATAATAATTATTTACCATCTAATCCTTAAACTTAACTCTTCTATTCGGAAAGACTTAAGTCTAGACACTTGCGCCAGTAATCTGCAACTGGTAATCCAAGCCCCGACTCACATCGCTAGTAAGTGAGAAGGGATCATACAGATAGAGCGTACTCGGCGTGTTCGCAACCACGAGAGTAGCCTCCTCTCCGCTGGCCAAATTTGCTTGCACCTTGTTGTTTGCCACCTCGATATACCTAACAGCTCCACTGGAACCCTTTACCGCCAGAGTAGCTGTATAGGGCGCCGTAGCAGTTACAGTAATGCTGATCGATGATCCAGTCGCCTTCAAGGGGATAATGTTGGCGCCCATATAACGCGGCTGTCGAGCTGATTTAACTCGATATTTCCCATTGCCTTGTGAATCCAAATTTGCGTAATTAAACTCTTTCCTCTGCTTGTTGAATAAAGCATTAGCCTTTTCGTGCCCGATGTCGACATACGCCATTCTAGCCCAGTAGCGACCGACAATTGTTTGGATTTTGGTAGGCGATGCGAGCTGATCCAAAATGTGCAGAGGGGTCTCATTGCTGTTTCTCTTATATCTTCTCCATACGTTCGGGAAATTCGCCATCCCTAAACCAGCATAGTTGTCTGGGTTGTTCGTAATGTATGTAAGGAATGGCCATGCTTCGTAATAGTTTCCGGTATTGCTTGATCCATCAACGATTACTTGGAAAGAATCGCTTATAACCTTCTTAAGATTCATAAGAGTGTCGCCACTTGGTTGATTATAGCGCGCCCTTGAGTCCGCACAAATCGAAGAAGTTATAAACGTGTCGGCGACGAAGTTAGCGACCGTCTCCCACCATGCTCCCGTCCGACCCTGGTTAATCCAATATCTCTCAGCATACGTGAGAGCATGTCCGAACTCGTGAACAGTAATCGAAGGTGTATTCATCCATTCTGTAACGACATTTAGGAAACTTAGGCCGGTTGCGCTGTCGGTTCCGGTATTGGCTGCAGTGTTAGCCCCTAGATCCGCAACGTCGTAGACATTCATCTTATACCAGGGCCCATTATCATTGTCTTGATTAAATGAGAGACCCGTCGACCTCCATCCTTGGCCAGTTACGAAACAGTCATATGCCGACTCAAGACTCTGGAGTACAGAGTTCGCGACAGAGTCGCTTGTCGCATCATAGACGCGAAAATGCGGCGAGTCCTTGTATTTACTTCCTCCGGGGCCGACCCTCGTGTTCGGTGTGAATTCAGCCGGAGGGGCAGCTTGAACTCGTGTAGGGGCTGCAATCACTCCAGCAGCCCACCACAAGGGGAAAATGGTCAAGGTGAGTCCTCTCATTACTCTGAATATATAAGGCCGTCTCAAATGCAATGCATGAGTAAGGCTTTAAACTAGTTGTAAAATCCTCAGAGCGACGATCATCACTTTTATGGCCGGAAGCTCAACTCATTATGGACTCTGATAACGGAGGCGAGATGTAGTCTTTCCCAAATTGGATGTTTCTTCAATCACATTAAGCGGACAGCCTAAAATGGGTTGTAACCAAACCAGACGACTTATCATCTGGTGTTAGCGCACCTATAAGAGCTAGCTTGAATCAATAGAACTCCTATTATTGTAGTTAAGAGTGAATGACTCTCTTATAGTCCACCTATAATAATCAAGAATTAGTTATACGAACAAACAACCACCGTAAGTTGATAACTTCTCTTTATGTTTATGTCGAGATATGTACCAGAGTATCAGCTAGTTATGCCACTATATATACTATTACTTCACAGCTAAGAAGTGTGCTCTTCGTTATTCGGAAAAGATGCTCAAATACATGGGCTTGTTCGTTTCCACATGCAATGATACGCATAGGGTTAGGACCGAAAATGCCAAGAGAGGTCGAGATCTACAGTTTTAGGCTAGGGCTGATGGTAACCTGGTCCCTTTTAATCTCAAGTCAGCGTTATACGAAGTCGACTCTATGTACAATACTCGAATCGGCCATAAGTATTTGCAGCGAATCAAGTTAATAATGCGATTGCTTAATACATCTTCTATTACCTTGGAAGAATTCCAAGGTTCACCCCCTGAGTATGCGATATTATCCCATACTTGGCTCGACGGAGAAGTAACACTACAAGACCTCACTCTGGATAAAGGCCGAACTAAGGCTGGCTGGGATAAGATTCTAAATTGCTGTCGAAAGTGCTTAAAGGATGGATGGAAATATGTTTGGATCGATACCTGCTGCATCGACAAAACTAGCAGCACCGAGCTATCGGAAGCTATCAACTCCATGTTCGCATGGTACCAACGTGCGGCCGTCTGCTACGCCTTCTTAAGTGATGTCTGGAGAGTCCGCAAAGGCGACGAGCTGGAAACACTTGCTAGGTCACGTTGGTTTACTCGAGGTTGGACGCTGCAAGAACTTCTAGCGCCCTTGTATCTCGTATTTATAGACAGCAGCTGGCGGGAAATCGGCTCGCGGTCGTTCCTTTCCTCGACGATTGAGACGATCACGGGAATCTCTGCATATCAGATGGCCCATTTTAGAGGCTGCAGTATTGCTACCAAGATGTCCTGGGCCGCAGGTCGACAGACCACTCGTATCGAAGACGAAGCTTACTGTCTACTCGGTTTATTTGGCATAAATATGCCTTTGCTATACGGCGAAGAAGAAAAAGCGTTCATACGTCTTCAGCAGGAGATTTTGAGAGTCTCAGATGACGAAACGATTTTTGCGTGGCGAGGTAAGTTAGTACGCCGAAGAGTAGCATCCCCTAGCCAGGTAACTTAACAGGAAAAATATCTTAGAAACAACAATATCCCCGAACCACCAAGATATTCTCTGCGGAATGCTTGCTAGATCCCCTATTTGCTTTGCTAGATCTTCTCACTATGAGCCGGCTATCATAGACGAGAAGCGAGCTGAGTATGCGATGACCAACAAAGGACTCGGTATGACCATTGACGTATGGAGGTATATTGGGCCCGAGATTGAAAAGGGTGCGCGACCGAGACGCTATCTCGCACCGTTAAACTGCTGGTCCATGATAGATAATAAAGCCGTGGCAGTAATCTTGTTACACGAAGGCGAGGAATCCTACGTTCGTACAGACCCTCACGAATTAGCCCTTTTCTACGACGAGGTTTCTAAGACTGATCTCTGGGAGTTGATCCCCAGGAAACGGCTGTATGTAAGACAGGTTGAAGAGTATTCCGGTGCCCCTAAAGACTTATTACAATCAGTATATCACTTCACCTTTCACGCCACGTATGCCATACATTTACGGAAGTTGTACGAATATCCAAGTGGATCATATATCACCGCTAGGATATTAGACTATGAGGATATATATCACGATTCTAATCATCTAACGGTGGCTAGACGCAGTTTTCAAATGCTCATACTCATGGATATTGCGGATATGGAGCTAGTTTTATGCGTTTCTACGTTCAATAACTTCTTTGCGTTATCAGTGTATGTGAAAAGCGACTTCCCGAAGATGACAGACATATTAGATGAAGCAGAGGCGGCATTGAAGCAAGCTACAGATACTGTGCATTTGGGGTTTCCAGAACAGAATTTCGTGTTCAAGGCAAGAATACGGCCCAAGCCAACATTAGACGATGAGGCTAAGGCGGAAATCATCGAAAAGTCCGTCCAACTCGACATAGATTGCCAAACTTACGATTATTTTGATCCATTTGAGGAATGGGATTTATTACCTGAACACTTGAACCCCGAGTGGCGTCCAGTGCCACAAGATCAAGAGCCGAGCCAGCATAGCAAGAGAAATTCAGAACCGAGACGCAGATATTCACCGTCGCCGTCGTCTCTACCATATCAAGAACCACCTACAGAGAGGGTATCTTCCGGAAGCGCTATAGACGACAGGATACAGCAGCAAGTTCGTTCCGCAAATGAAAGTATTTCGTACGCAAAGAAGCAAGTTGATGTCATTGCATCTTTTCGGCGTCTACAGGCACCTAGAGATGGCCGGCGACAGCGGAGTCGATAACCCCTTTTATACAAGTGGGGAAGTAAAAAAAGGGGGGGGAATCAATACTAGTGCTGCTCAAGTGATTGGTGTACATGTATTGTGAATGGGGTCAATTACCTATCAAATCCACATCTACTTATGCATTCAGATACTAGCGGGTAAATAAGTACTTATTATTTATTACAATTATCTACAGAAGGTAACCTACTTACTAACTAGAGCGTAGGTTACCTACCTAAAGTATATGATTTCTAGTAAGACCAAGTCTATAATCTCGACCAGACGATCAAGACTCGACTCAGTAGTATACTATACGGGCCATCTACTTATGATGACCCCTTCGCAAATGCTATCATGAGTTTTCTGCATTGAGCTTCTTCCCAGTCTGCTCCCCAGCGAACCTTGTGCCATCGTACGACGCGACTATTCCGCGCGGGGAGGATCGTGGCCTACTAAGACCTCAACATTATGCACATCGTCTCCTTCGTCCAACTCATTGTTATCTCCAACGGTGTTGGGGATAGGACTGGTACTCACACTTTCCTCCGACACAAGAGTTGATGCGGGAGATGAAGGTGTAGTAGCAGAGTGTGTAGGTAAGTAGGGCGAGGACGTAGGATAAATATGTGGCATACCAGGATTATTGATCATCTCAGGTTCGCGATGTTCCGGTAGCAAAACACGATTTAAATTCGAGTCAGATCCGGCCCTGCTTGGTCCTGCAGTCTGCCAAGCAGGAAATGGATCATCACGTAACGGGGCTATTCCGTCTCGAAACGCATCCCACAACTGTATGTAATGTGGCCAAGGGACCGGACTGGCGTCTAAAAACCGCCCCCTATCTGCGACTCGCAAACACAAGATTGTCGACACAAATTCGTTGAGCCTCGGGTCTGCTTCGCGGCCGGGGCGTGGGGGAAGCGCGCCGGGTCTCGAATTCGTATCCCAGAGTATAGAAAACTGAGCAAGGGAGTCCTCTGCTGAAGTAGCGATTTCTTCTAGTCGCGTTCGCAACCACTCGGCATTTGATAACTGGGTAATGTACGAGGATCCTTCTATAATAATGGGCGAGTTTCTCAGATGGTGATTAGAGAAATACAGCTCGACGCCGGATTTAAAAGCGACCCCGCAAGAATGATAGTAAGCGGATCATGTCCTATATACATACCTAGAAACGAGATGTCCTTGGTCTCACCATTTTCTTCGTTGACAAAGTGGTGATACTTGCATATAGTACAATTTTTCGACCAGCACCGATAATGTCGCTCAAGACGGCAGCATCCAGGGTGCCAAGGACAACGCTGATTTATGTCAATTTCCTCTGCGATATGAGGATATCTGCATATCATACCGTCTGGTTCCTGCCATGGGCTATAAACAGTGTAGCCCGTGATAGGATGTAGAATGCATAGATGACGAGTGTCATGTTCAGGGGTGGTACAATGGACGTAGATCTCAAGACACATCTTCAATCTCCTTAACTACCTATAATTATGTAAAGCAGGACTTTGAATAGAATACACTTTCAAGATAGAACACAGAGCCTAGTAGTGTTGATTAGCTTAATCTCTTAGAAAGTAACTTATGATAAGTAGGTACATCATAGATATATATACGATACCGCTTTGTCCTGGGTATATGATTGACAGTGAAGTCAAGTCTCATCAAATGTTCATCAACCCTATTATCACCCCTCAACGACGACATTGTAATCTAGACAAGCTCTTTGTTTACTATTTGTTAGAACAAAGCCCTTTCGATTTTCTATCACATTTCCTTTGTCTTTGCGGACAGCATCTTGTTACCGACAAAGAGCACCTAACCCAAACCGCTTTCTTTCTCCTAACCAAAGAAGCTTACTCCTACTCTTCCACTGTGCTCGCCCTCTCCCACCTCAATATTCATTTACCGACGCTGGGGTCCTGCACCTGACCCTCTCCCTCTCTTCCCTCACTTGACCTCGATGTGGTTAAGTCAATAAAGACGGTCGTAGTTGGGTTTTGGAGTCGGAGTCTGACGGCTGTGCTCGGTGGTCATCCGGGTATCAGGCTCGCGCCAAGAATCCGACCAAAAATAAATCAGCTCAATTACCCTCAACCGAAGACGCAGTTAGGAAAACAGCTCGGTTGGCTTGAAGTCAACAACCCGGAAATTTAAGTAGGTAGCGTCGTAATATGCGGCTGAGCAGCTTACGCGATGATTAGCATCGAAGCAAGGAAAAAGTGGGAATAGGGGCCAATTACCAGCTACGTACAAGATCCTCATCTGACCGGATGCCGACATTGAGCAAGTAAATTTAGCTTGTATTGTCTTCAATTTTCAATTATTTGGAGGCAACGGCAATATATCTGGTGACGTGGTCGGATACGCGGGACCTTTGTGTTCGCTAGGGTATTAATTCTACCCCATGAGCTTACTGTGACGATCAAACGTACCGCCAATCATGTTATCTGCACATTTTTGTATATCGTGACTTTTGTGTAACCGATTCATGCCGCCACGATACATCATTACGTTGTTGGTTATAAAGTCCTTAGTGTATATGAGATCCGCGATGCAGACCCATATATAGTCATACCCAAATACCGAAGCCACGCTGCTAATGGCACTTGTTGGGAAACACTCCAGAGAGGCGCGTGACCATGCGATGGGGATTACTTGCCTCGGATCTTGTAGCCTATCACTAGAACCTATTTCGTGAACTTCATGCACATGCTCACAAAGCTGTATTAGGAAAAGTCAACCGGTCTTGTCGGTAGTGTGGTAGTGTGGTAGTATGGTAGTAGGCGCTTCGAAGCCACGCTTGTGTAATTGCTTGGTAGACTACCTACGACCAAGTAACGACATGTTTCCTAATCACCGTTGAAATATTGTTTCGGTGGTCTCTCGTTACCATGGGTTCCCGTCTAGACACTAGCCATGAGCTATTCGTTCGTTCAACCAGTGAACAATAAACATACTGTAGCAGGCCGTTAAGAATAATATCTTCTCGAACAACCATGATATGCCGATTCCGATTCCGCTGCCGCATTCCTCTTGCTAGCAGTCCCGTAAATGCAGCCTCATATATGTGTGGTATCAATGTCGCTCCCCATATAACGCCAATTCCGAATCAAGTACCTAGATAGTTACGACCGCAATACTAAGTTGCCGTACTAAGTGACCATGCTGTCGTCTCCGATTCCTTTATCCTTTCGTTCGTCTTGGAGCATCCGAATTAGTTTGTTGATCGTGTTTCCGTCGCGTAGTCTTTCGACCTCTCTCACCGCCTCATCTTCATCCAACCCCTCTGCCATGTATTCTTTGATCTTGTCCCAGATGACTTTTCGCCTCGAGTACCATGTCCGGCCCCGCGGCTCCGGCCGCCAGCGCGAACCCCACGCAGCATCCAATTCCTCAATAGCAGGCTGTCCATCCATTCCCTCCCGGTACTCTTTCCAAACCTCCTCTACCGTGCCGACAGTCCCATATTTATACTGAGGAGGCCCTGCAGATCCTGGTGTTTGCGCAGCCGGTCTAGGTTGAACCGCCTGAGAAGAAGTGGATGGGGAAGTTGGAGGAGGCCTAGCAGGGCGGCTTGGCGTTTGCATAGAAATCGGCGGTCCCCGAGGGTATGAAGCAGCCGATAGTTGCGGAGGGGGCGGGGGTATAATGGGTCGTACGGAGGAATCGCGGGAGCTGAGTGCCTAAAAAAAAGGTGCAACGGGTTAGTGGATAATATAAATAAATTTTGAATACGGGGAATGGCATGAGTTTTTGGGGCATGGCACATACCGAAGCTGCAGCTTGATGGGAGGCCACTAAGCTTCCACGAAGGTCATTTAGCTGTTGGCTGATGGCATCGAATTGCGCCGAGATATGAGCGACGTATTGCTGGTGTTGCATTTGGATCTGGAGAATGGTGGCGATTAATTGCTCGGGGGTCCTACCCAGCAGTTGTTCCTCTGTAACCATAGCGGGTAGGGACATGGCAGCTTGAGGTTGATGATAGAATTGGGTTGCTGTCGTAGTCGGAGGAGCCGAAGCTGAAGACGAAGGAGCAATTATGGGAGCAGCAGCCAAGGGACTCGGATTCGGGATGGGGTTTGTTCTGGTATTAGATGTAGCTTGTCTTTTTGAAGGAATGACGCTTGCGCCGGCACTGCGCTGCAGGTCGGCTGCAGCAGGTCGCTTCAATGATGCCCCTGTCGCTGCAGGGCCTGGACCAGGTACCGGAAGAGCTGAGGTAGTGGTGCTAGTGGTAATGGTTGGGTCCGTGGCCGCGGCCGTAGATGGGGGCGGTACGTTACTAAGGCCGGCCGAGGGCGAGGGCAGCATGACGGGCCCCCTTTAACCAGTAAACTCGTCCGAGAGATCCAGGTAGGGGGGGGAAATAATTAAAATAAAGAGTAGAGCTTCGAGTTATATGGTGGGGGGTTTAGGAAAAAAAGGGGGGGTGTGAAAGAATAAGAAAAAATAGACTAGAACAAAAATGAATAAATAAAAGTAATAAAAATAAAAGTAATAACAGTAAATAATAAAATAATTAAGATATTAAAATAGTTCGGGGAACGGATATATTCAAAAAGGGAAACAGTTTTGAGAATAAAAATGGAAAGAGACTTCTTGGGTGATCAGACGGACGTCCGGGCTAGCCGGGGTCCTATTTCTCTTAGTTAAAAATAAAAATAGTAGAAATAAAAAAGTAGAGGTAAAAGTAGTAAGAAAGATGTAAGAGTAGGGATAATAAGAGTAAGTAAGAGGGAGGGAAATGCCAGGTTTAGATGTTAGGTGAAGAAACAGATGATAGATGACAAAGACAAGGGAAGTAATAAGACCAGGACCAGGACACCAGGATAACCAGGACACAGAACAAGGACAAGCGACCCGAAGTAAATGATAATATGCGGTAGTTGATGAATGATGATATTGATGACGATGACGATAGATGAGAACGCGACTTAGAAAAAAATGAATAAGTCGGCATCTACATTAGTAGTAGTAGTAGTAGTAGTAGTAGTAGTAGTAGTAGTAGGTCCTAATAGAATTGGATCGGAAGCATCCAGCGGGAAGTATCCAGCGGAAGTATCCAGCGGAAGTATCCAGCGATCCAACGATGCGGCAACAGTAACATCAGCTTCGGTATCAAAATGTATCAAGATATCAACCTTAGGTATCATGGAATCATGGAGCTTCGGCATCAGAATCAGCATCGTCAATATCAGTTAAATTTTACCATGCGCGAGATGCGGCGAACTTGACCGAAAACCAAGGATGGCATTCCTATCGTCTACATATGTAATGCAAATGTGTGTTGTCCCGGTTTGTGTCGCCCTGGACGGGGTCACCTGCGGTGTGTGTCGGCTGTCAACGTGTTGGTGACATGTTGTGTGTGAGAGTGTAAAAAAAGCGTAAGAGTTGAAGCCTGATGAGTGTACGTGCGTTGTATATGATTATTGTTATTATTATGATGATGTTTTGTTTCACACCTCTTTTTTTTTTCTTTGGTTGTTGTTCTAAGTAGGTACCTACCTGCATACCTATATTTTCATCTCTTCATTTTCAAGTTTGTTTTGGTTAAAACCCCCGTTTGATAATTTGTAGCAGAAAACGAAAGTGAGTAACTACAAAAAGAGCATTGGGCAATTGCGTCCCCTTAGGTCATAATTGATTACCTTTAGGTATGTACTAGTACATTTAATAATACAATATGATCTCATATAAGATATGGTATCCCGCTAGGTATATGCCGGTGATGAGGTACTTTACCCACTTATAGTGTATCTCGATTATCCCTACCCGTAGCTAAAAATGTGGAATCAACATGGACATCTTGGTTTATCTAGGCTAGATCACGTGAAATCAAAGCTAAAATGGTAACTGGGGGCTACTGAAGGTAGCACTCAGCAAGCACTAGGGTCGTAGTACCCTTAACGGTCTAGCTAGCTTGGCGGCAATCTTGCAATCTTGGCTCATTCAACAGGGAAAGCAGGGAAGACAGGGAAGACAGGGAAGACAGGGAAGGCACCTATAGTGGATCTGGTTTTACAAATAATGGTAATTGGGTAACATTAATTGTAACTGCTGCAACACTGCAACTTTGATGCAGATGCAAACTTCTAATGTAACGCTTGTAACTTTTCTAACTTTTGTAACTCTTAAAAAGCAATCCGTACCTATTAAGTACCAAACTGAGTCCAGAGGAAAAAAGACTTACGCGTCACACACTGCAGCTACAACTATTGTAAGCAAAAGACACATTGTGTTACCTGAGAAGGTCGACCATTTCTTACCATTACAAGAAAAGATTGAAAAAGATTACTGTATCATGTATATTTTTATACATATTTATATACATCAAATGTCAATCAATTCCTTAAACTCTCTTCCGATCTAGATTATCTTTCTTTGACAGAAACCCCATCATTCAATCCATCCAATCATTTAGGATAAGCCGCACACTTACAAAGTAAACACACATACATATCACACTTATAAGTTACCTTTATAAGTTACCCTTATACTTGAGCCCTGCATAAACATATGATTTTCATCTTCTTCTTTTCCCCGGTCGAATTGACACCTACTATCATGCAAAAATAAATTAACTGACAAGACATATAATCTAATATCGTTGCTAAGGCTTTACAATCCGGGCTAGCTTTTCGTATATTCCCCAACGTTGGCTGACTACCTGCGTCTTGTTCGTACTCCATTTTCGTATGGTCCACTACGAGGACGACGTGCAGCATCCACATCATGTAGGTCTAAACTACGGCTGAGGCGGCAGCTCTATTGCTGAATCAGGTATATCCGTCATTACAATCCTCGCCAAGTCACTCAGCCACGTCCAATATATTCAATCCATTCATAGTCATCTCTTAATCAGCTTAAATATCTGATTAATTCTGCATTTGGAGAATGTTACCGAGACGTACTCGAGGGTATAATTCAACTTGAGAATGAGCATATGTCCGGCTACTAGTCTTGAGCAGAAAGTTTTATGTATCTTATAGTATACAGCCAGGAAGGCTTAGAGTAGTACTAATATAGGTACTTTACCGCTAGTTGTGAGGGTTACGAGTACGAAAAACTATGAATATACCTACTACCAAAGGAGTTCAGGCTAGCCATTTCATAATGTCTCACCTATCCTCAAAGTCACCACTTCATGGGGAAAGGGTGAAAAGTACCTAGATATTCATAACTAAATAATTGTACGATACGCAGTCATATTGATAATCTCGTTTATAATAGCTGACACACCTTATTCATTAAGATTCTAGCAGATATATCATCAGGTTATCTCATGTGTTATCGGTATAGGTACTTCAACTCTCAACTCGGTGTTCAAGCAATATAAGGCAAAGAAAATCAGTTTCGTATTAGCTATCATGTCAGCTCATATACCTATCAAAATGGCCCATCAACGTACATAATTACTAATTAAAGAGCAATATTGTTCTACAAAGGAGCCGCAATAAGTACTCGGGTATCTAGTGCTTTGCGATATTCATAAAGTGCTACTCCCAGCTACATACCTAGGTAGGTGATTGGCAAAGTATTCAGGTCTTCGCTCATAGTGGTTGGTTTAGAAGTATAAAACTCCCATGATGTAGCAAGATTGGATTTCTTAATTTGTCCTAAGCAGAATCCCAGAGAGAAAGAGTCCAGGGACACTCTTTTAAATTCGAGGTATGACTCATAATGAATAAGTTGAGAATAAAGGTACATATATGTTTAAAGTTGTGGAATGAAATAGAATAAGCTAGATACAACAAGTAACAGATAGTTGTATCCAGTCAAAGGCCTTTCATTCCTCCGGGATGAAAGGCCTAACTAGTATACATAAGGACAGATAGAACACCAGTTTTAGGATACTCAATCAAGGATCATATTGCTCTCAAAAGTAATAGAATAGGGTTAAAAGTCTTAGCGGGATCTGTTGGGTAGAAACTTTCGTACAGTTAGTATAA
This sequence comes from Daldinia childiae, assembly GCF_008694065.1. Taxonomy (NCBI): domain Eukaryota; kingdom Fungi; phylum Ascomycota; class Sordariomycetes; order Xylariales; family Hypoxylaceae; genus Daldinia; species Daldinia childiae. The sequence continues at coordinate 222,437 of NW_022984643.1, forward strand.
TGATTAACATGGCTACCTATGTATAGTTCTATGGTGGCTTTTAGACTAGCTTGAACGATATAACTAGATAACCCTTGGAAGCTAATCCTAGTTAGTAGCTGGTCAAAATACGTACGGTTGTTTGGCCTAACTTGAATCCTCTAACATACCGTCCTTTCTTTTGGAGTATCTACCACATTCCTATGATGAACTTATACCTAGATGTAGGTACAGTCCCGCGTAAACTGGTTATCTTGATTCCATAATACCAGTACTCGTATAGGACCAGGTGAAATATAAATCAAGCCTGCTCAGCAGAGAGGCGTGGTACTATCTCTTTGATATTAATGCGGCACATCGCGCGATTGTACCAAGGTTGTGCACAACCCTTACCGGGATGATGTTCTTAGCTGACAATTTCGATAGTGTTAGGACTCTAGATAGGACATCTAGAACAGTTCTTTCAGTTAGTAGACTTACATACTCCAATAGCTACCTTATAATTCCTCGCTGAACAGCGAAATTGTTTCTATGCTTCTTGCTCTATATCGTGATAGATAGGCCTATGGTAGGTAATACGTTAAACGTATGAAAATTCCTTTCCCGTACGAGAAACATTATATAGCCACGGACCTGCTATAATCTACTGGCGCACCATACGCAGTCATATCAGAATAGGTTACCAGATCCTACAGCGACGTAGGTTGGTAGTAGTCCAGAGAGGTTAGTTGCTCTTATAGGAGCTACAAGAGGACTCACTATGTTGCTGCAGTATGTGTCACCCAGGACTGCTCTCTAAGCTACCTCATTTCTCTCGGTGCTCTGGCTATCTTCCTACATCCCACGTAACATTGATGTGTCAAATGCCGCGACTTACAACAATGGGTTGAAGTCACTAAGGTAAGCCTTTTGGAACAGACCATTAGAGTCATATCTCCTGCAGACTTCTAGCAATTTGGTCCGATTCTCCAAGCTATAACCTAAAAGATCCTGGTGACTGAAGGCGCAATTCATGTAGACGGATGGAACTAGTTGTCCCCGCTCAGTCGCGTCTGCTTTGATCGTATCGAGCGTACCCTTCTTCATCCATATTATTGCATTATCATCTTCCTTGTTATTCCAATAGGAAAGAAGTACCGGGACGAGTGGGCCTTCAGCGGCATCAAGACCCAGGAAATTGCCTCTGTGTACAGTTGACTGTTCCATCAACGAAACTGGGTGCGGTTGTAGATTTAAAGATAGAGACACGTTTTAAACTCCCTTCAGGGCCCTTCGGGGGTTGAAGCTCAGCCGTATAGACCTCAGATGCGGCGTTCAGAGCAGCGGCATCTTTCACACTGTGGAGACGCATTATATTGAGAGCATCAATGTGCGGTTGAACTTTGGTAAATGAATCAAGCTCAGGTGGAATTTCGGCTGCCTAGGTAGGTATAATAGGGCTGATTTAATTACATGATACTGCTACCCATCAAAGATGAATAGCCGATGTTCAGCATTAGGTGTGGTTCTTTGCTTGCGTTTGGCTCATGGGGTTCCCGAACCGGAGATTCAAGCTGATTTGGAAGGTTTGAAGGAAAACAGAAAATACATAGTACCTCTCCATATCAGTCCTTGTTTGAATGTTCGCATATCGAAATGAGTCAAAATCCCGAGATTATTTCTCGATCCTTTTAGAGTACGCCACAAGGAGGTATTGGCATTGACAATCTCACCCGAGGCTAGAACAATTTCGATGCTGAGGACACTGTCACAAATGAGTACTTCACGAGTAGAGAAGAAGGACAGGCCGCCTTGAAGACATTAGAAATGCAGTAGAATTGAAGGACTGGAAGGACAACGCCTAAAATGCCACTCCACCGATACCTCCTATCGCTGAGCGGCTAACAGTTACAGAGAGCCTAAAGGCATCTAGTTTTTTTGTATATTTTACTCCAGCGCTCACCTGCGCTGATTTGTACAAAGTCGTTCTTAATACTAATGCCGGTGAGACGTCTAAAACCAAGGGTAACGCCTCCTTGGATGTTCACAGAGCCCGGAAGCGGTTGCATCCCAGAGCCGCGAATAGCGAATTCAACGCCTATTGGCTTTATCGTCTTGGGGAAAACACTGACATCTTTTTTTATTCGGGGGAATATTTCACGTTTCGCCTTATATGTGATTATACGGATACTATATATAAAGTGTTAATAAGGTAGCAATTTTCCTTTGTATTTTGTCGCATAAGTAAACTAACTATGTCTGTTCTCCCCCGAGGGCCTATTTACAAAGCCAACTAGGGTAGTTATAACGTAACTTCTTTCTCCGGGGAGAGCTGCTTTGAACCAGCTCGTTAGAGTTATCTCCCCTTGGTTATATAGTTTTAACCGCCGTCTTTCCCGCCATCGAGAGCAAAACATCTATGAGATGGGCTAGATACGTTAAATACCCGCGAAACAATTATCGAGGGCATACCGCTATCCTCCTTAACCCATAATCTAAGTCATGATTTTGATGTTATTCTTGGCGATGTAACTCTCAGTAAAGAGGCAGTCCTGAGTACGATACCGTAGATGGGTCGCTTGGGGCTTAACGGCGGACTATGGCCACTTGATGGGAACTATATTGTTACTGACTTATATAGTAACCCCATCACGGATTTTTAGGCGAGACAATTTATGCGAGATAGAAAATTGGAAATCACTCGGAAATCGCTCAAATGGGTATGTTTGAACACTTAGCAGTGATAGAAGTCTATATGTAATATAGATAGGGGAAGAAAACCAACTATCTCCAAAGTAATGGTGGATGCTAGCCAATAAATGAGTGGGGGATGATAATTTAAAGCTGTTTGATACTTGCCTTTGGTTGCTACTTACGTGTATGGTCTATAAGAGGTAATCAATATACCTTTCGCAATGCAGTCAGTGAATTCGAAGATATCGTCAAAAGGACCCTGGACGCACGGACTAAACTTGGTTGGACATATTTCTCTTGAGAGAACCCGACGTTTACCCATGCTTATAAAACTTGGAATGTCCAAGAGGTGCAAGCATTTCCCTTGTTTTCTCCGCTAATTTTACCGGACAGGTACGGTATAATATGAGGTTATCTGCACTACTACATAGATCTTATTTTAAGACATGTCACGCAAAGTGGCGAGGTTGACAGATGGCGAGGCTTAATGATCTATACATTGCCACTAAAAGGTTTCTTATTTCTTTGACAGCCCCATACCTGGTGGTCAGTAGAGAATTTAACACAGCGAGGTTAGCGACATCAGCTTACTGGGTAGATTCTCATTATAACTATTGAACATTTCATAAGACGGACGTCTCTTTCCGACGTCGTCGAACGTGAAACCTCATTGGATATTTGATATCACGTCTCATCTTCATGCAAAACTTAATGCCCGAGGTTCAACATCTAAACAGGATATTATTGGAAGAACCCCTCGGGAGGTCTAGAAGCAAGCAAGCGTGCCTAAGTGGGCGTAGGGGGGCTTGCATCAAACCCATGAGAAGGATTAATAGCCTTCTGACGAGGTTTCATCGACAGGTACGCGACGCGCCATTATTGGCTATTTCAACATAGCTGAGTGACATGCACAAGAGACCATTGGTAAAGGTTGCGCCAGGTGATGTTGCCAAATACAGCTCATGATAAACTACATATGTACCCAAGCCACCCTTGTGACGCCCGGGATCAAGAGCCACGCTACCCCCGGTCTTCTCATCTATACAGATTGGTGTAGCAGGAAAGCTTGGAGCAAAGCATGTGAAAGTCCGGACATTCACAAGCTTCAAGAAAATGGCGACGGGCCTCAAGACTCGACAATTTATATTAATAGATGCCCGAGCGAAAGGAGCTCACTTATAAGTCACAACTCCTTTTCATTAACCTCCTCTCTCATACGGAATATATGTACTCATCATAGGACGGGGGTTTCTGCTACTCTCCACTGTGAAGCGGAGCCTGCTTGTTCACTAATGCAGTCGAGGTTTGGGGTTATTTTATTAGCATCGTCAGCGACATCGGATTCTAACCCATCGACGAACCACCATCGCCAATCTTACAAGACTAGGGTCATCCCGTTTTGCCGTTCCCTGCATGCACGTTGATGCAAGGGCTACGGCCGTCATACTCGGATATCCATGAGGCATACAGCACAGAACCGCCCACTATCGTCAAAATTCAGCCAGTCCTTCGTCTTACTTGTCTCTTTACTGCCTTAAACAAGTAGATACCTTCCCCGTTATCTATCCACATGAATCTCTGTCCCGCAACGGTTCCGGGCTCCTGGTTTTCTTGGACTCTTCTTGAAGAATTACACGCCGCCAAGCCCCTGAGACGCCGCTCCCCATATTCCACTCTCGAACGGACCCGTACCTAAACTAAACCAACAATAGTGAAAAGACGTGGGGTCTTTTTGGCGCGCGCACTGGCGGGGTCGTTCCGGTCACGATAATTGTCTCTGGTTCCCTAAAAAAGTCAAGCGACTCCAGACCGCTTCTTCACCCAACAAATTGAGACGATAAACATTCAATAAACCAGTCTTAGCTCTGCAGGGCTAAGAGGGGCAAATACAAGGTTGCTTGTCGTCTAAAGTCATTACCATACTCTATCTATTTTCATACCGTGTATATTCCTGGCACACATTGCCCTATTTTTTTTATATTCGGTTACCATTTTTGAATAACTCAATATTTGTGTCTTACAAGACTACTCCTGAGTTACAGGGCTAAGAAGAACCACAATCAACTTCGGAACGAAAGCGCTTATGGGTCCGCATACGCGGAAATATTCGTCTATATCCACCAACCCCCCATCTTCACCGTTTTCTGCAGATTGAGTTCTTACCCATCACTCCATTTAGGAGTGATTTGAACTCAGACCGCAACTTTATTCTAGCTCCCTAATTATCCGTTCTGAGTCGCCGTCTCACCGCGGTAATACATTAGAAGAAGAAAAAGAAACTAATGCGTCTCTTCTTTAAAGAGGAGCCCATCTACACACTCCCGTGACTGATCATTCATATTTCTTACTTAATATTCAATATTCTATAAACCTCGCTACTCTATTTGGGGTAACATATTTTCAATGTATCAAGAGAATAGTTATCCCAGCCAAGATGTCACGGCTCACACCATTGCCAGCAGACCTTCACAGGTCTCAGTCGACTACCAGTGTCGATACTACATATCATAGCTTCCACAACATCGAACTATACGAAACACCCGCCGCATCTACAACTGATAATAAGATGTTTTCGCGCAAAGATGATAGACCTGAATTCAAGCCTATAATTCGCCATGATTCCGGTTACGAGTCTATATCTCCCCGGTCTAGGTCCATTGAGTCTCGGTCTGCTCAACGGCGCAATTCTACCATGTCTACAAGTTCCTCTCAGACTCGACCGCGAACACGGCCTTCAGTGCGCCGTGCTGCAAAATCCACATCAACCTCACACTTAAAACATCTAAGCGAACAACCTTCACACTCCGTTCAATTACCACAGCAACAGACTACATACTATTATTTTCCACCCCCGGAATCACTTTCCGGAGGTCTAGACGAGGAAGAAGATGCGCACGACACCGAGCTGGCGTATCCTCCTCCCCCGCAAACGACCCACTATTGGACTAGCGATCATACTAGGCGTCTGGAATATGCTGCCATTGATGCTGCGAGTCGAGGTGTCAAAGGCTGGATCATGAAGCACATCGTCCCGGATTGCTTCGTGCCTAAGGCGAATCGACGAGTTGGATTTGACGACGACACCGGCAGCGTCCGGCGGTACCGGCTCGAGCTCGACTGCGACGAGACTGGAGAGAAAGGAGAAAACGGCGGCAAGAAAATGGGCTGGCTCCTGGGCCGATAATTTAACGACGAATGAACTCATGCGACGACAGACGACGAGTTTGAGGATCACGTTATTGCATCCGCATGGTTGAGGCGTTGTATACCCACTTTGATTTTATTTTCATTTTTTTTTTTTCGAGATTTTCGAAATTCCCTTTTTTTACTGTTTTTAATATCCAGACGTCTTTGAGGGGTTTTTCGACGCATTATTTGCATTCGGTTGAATATGGCGACACTAAAAATGGGCATCATAAGGGGCATAACTAGTTGCGAGTCAATTTACACCGAGATTGATATACAGAATACAGACAGAGTATGGGTTGAACTCATCATATATTGGCAATACCACTAGAGTGGAGGGCTTGCATAGCTTTGGGGATTACATTGAGAAGGCTCAGCTAAACAGCGAGCGAATGGATATAAGACATGTAATGATTTAGCAGATAGCTACTTAATAATTACATTTAACAGATACGTAAAGTTATCACGGGCTAATTCAAGCTACTCGGTATCTGTATTCGTGGGTGAATGCTTGGGTATTTTTACAAAGAACATTGAGATGGATCCAAGTTATAGCTTCGTCTCGTATGTTCTCATCCAATCACTTCCCATGTCTTACTCAATCTTCATCGAATGTTTCCTCGGCGCTTAGGGTTTGAACATCCGGAAACTCGTCACCCGACTCGAGATCATCTTGAGTCTCAATCTTTTCCGAGCGGGGAGGCGGGTCAGCTACATGTCGAAGTTTCAGAAATCAGTTCTCTATCTGTCTAGCTCAAAGGTAGATGTAACCTACCGCTGCTTAGTTTTGAATCAACAAAACGCTTGCAAGTTTCCGATCCTTTCTGAAGGACGTCAATCTTCTTGGTAAGTTCATCTCGCATCGCGCGGCTTTCCCGTGACTCCCCAGCGATGCGTTCTACCAGTTCGGGTGACATGTTGAAGACTGCTACAGGAGAGAGGATATTCGAAAGAGCTGCGAGAAGTTTCTCCTCGATGACTTCGGTAGCAATGCTGTCGACAAAACGCTTCATAGCAATCTAGGTTGAAGAACCGTACCTGTTAGCAACCAATTACATGTCACAAGAGCCTAAAAGGGAGCACTTACATTGTAATAAGCATTCATGCGATCGAGAGCTTCGGAAGCTGCGAGACGTTCGATATCGAGTTCCGTAGTCTTAACTAGCCTATCAAGAAGCGTATTGAAGTTGTAAGACCGTTGATTTAGATACGTCGACCCAAGAGACGATAACCCGAAGAATTCTTGTATGATTCGCGAAAATTCATCTCTTTGAGATTGACCGACCCTCTGGATGGTCTCCGCGTACTCTCGATTGTAAGTGATTGGGTGCACGCGTCGATGCGAATTAAGCAGCTCGGTAGTCTTGGTTTTGGCTTGAGCGAGAAGGTCATCAAGAGCCGGCTGGCATACTTGATCAAGTAGAGACTTGCCAATAGGTATATCTGCAACGTAAATCACGACATGCTCGATGAATGTCTCTACGGCCCTCCAAGACTTCATAACGTGGTTCTGTGCGATTTGTTCCCACGGAGATGATTGCTGGTGGAATAGGTCGGCCACGACCATGGGGCTGAAGATTCCAGGGAGCTCCCGACCGCGGGTTCTTTGCATTACAGTCTGAATATGGTTGAGAAGCCCATCCTTAGTGATATACTCGGGACCCTCGGGACTCGAAGTCTTCTTATCTGAAATCTCGCGTTTGTGGCCGCGTTTGGTAAGCTCCTCCGCGAATTCTCTGTTCAAGTTCTGTGCCACCGCGCGGATCCGTTGAAGATATCCTCGAGATGTCTCGGCGTCTTCGAAGAACGTGTCATTATATGTCCCACTGATGGAACGTTCAACGATTGATTGGAAGTCCTGGCTAATCTGTAAAAGTCGAAGCCTTTGTTCGTCAAGAGTACGTCGAGGTTCTCCAAGTTCCTCAAGCTGGTCGCGTGAGTCCTCTAGCTTCAGTTGAATCTCATGGATCAGACTTGGTAGCTCAAGAGCAATTTGACGAAGTAAAACATTGCTAAGCTTCTTTCTAAGCTCATTGATCCCCAACATCGACGAAGGGAGATCCTTCCAAACTCCTTTAGAAAAGAACCGTATCTCTTCAGCATTGCGTTGGCTCAGAAGAGAAGACCCTTTTTGTGTTTCCGAGTCAAGATTCTTGAGTACATGCCAACCGAGGTCAAAATTTACTTCGTCGTTCTTAACAAGTGAGACATAGTGAGACTCGCTAGGAGAACCAGGCACTAAAGTGTCCGGCTTCGTGATGACTCCTATGGTACGACTACCTGTTCTGTCGACCTCTTGAGCCAGATTCAATATTACTTGGTTCGCAATATCATTCTTAGCAGAGACAACTGCTAGAATAATACTTCTGGATTGTTTCATATAGTTCTTAACTACTTGACGAACCAATTTGACATCAGCTGGGCTCTGCGATTTCATCCCCGAGTGAATGAGGCCCGGCATGTCGATGATCGTGAGATGAGGACGATCAGGACCTGTAATTTCAACCCTAAGCCGATCTTTAGAAAATGTCTTCCCCGAAGCCGAGATTCCCATGCGCGCTTTTGCCTCTTCAACCAGATCCGGGAACCCTTCGAAGCCTGCAAGTTCCTCATGGAACTTATTATGGGCACCATTCTGTTTTAGGAACTTGGGAGGATTATCGGGGATAATAGAAACAGTTACTCCAGTGTCGGCTGCTCGTCGAAGAACAAGCTCTGTAGGGAAGCATGTACAGAGGTTGCTCTTGACTGGGAAGGGAACCCCCGAAATAGCTTCTAATACGGAACTCTTGCCCGAGGACTGATCACCACAGACGATTATCTGGGGCAGGGATATGTAATGATCAATCCCTTGAAGACGTAGATGGTCGATGGAATCCAGCAGCTCAAGCTGATCCTTAGAGCAGAGCCCATTAAGAGTCTCCGCGTTGAAAGCGAGTACCATTCTGGCGATAAGTTGATGCGGACAGTTTACAGACTATCCAAGAAGATATAGCAATACGAGTAACGAAGCAAAGATAGCCGTTATGTTCAGATGGCAGATTAAGCATACAACAGGCAGTTTGGTCTCCAACAACTCAATGAGCTACGGATGTCTGCTGCTATTGAAGGGAACTTGCATTTGCATTTGCCCCGATAATATCGAACACTTTCAAGTACGTTACCGCGATCTAGATAAGTAAAAGGCTTCTGATTGTTTGCCTTAGACCAACATTACGGCCTAATCAACCTGACCGGCATGATTCAAACCTCAGTGGCTCGTTTATGGCTCATGTAGGCGATATGTGATAGGCTCACTTTATGAAATACTGTGTCGCTAACTACCTACAGAGCTATATGTATAGCTTAATCTCATCAGCACATAAATCCATAGGCCAAATGGTTTGTATGATATAAAACGACAATAGGAAGAATATCAAGGAATATACCATATTGGCTTTGACGTGAAGCTATGAAATTCCAATTCAAATGCGTGTTCTTCTATCGTTGGTATTTACAGTTGGATGGCAGCCTGCACTGTCACACGGCAGTAAGCCGATAGGGACACGTTACGCCACCAAAGTAGCATTGTTGCTTCAGTTGTAACCACCCTTTTGACATCATGTTTCTACCGATATCGATACCTGCCCCTGAGTGAAGAGAAGAAAATAACCAAAAAGTCAAACGCAACGACTGAATTAAGTACTTCTTTCAAATTAGGAGAAATTAAACCAAAAGGCAACTAATTGACCCATTAATCAAAACACTTGAATAGGCAGTCAAGAGGTAATTCATCTGGCATTGATGCCTCTGCTTGAAATTTATTTATGGATCGAAATAAAGAAATTTTCTTACTCAATAAGGTCTGACTGAGAATATTTTTATTAACTCCTTTTTGCTGTACGTATAAACTCATCGCATACTATGCAGCGACTAGCATATCCCGATTTCACGACCACTCAAGGCTATACGTCTTAGTCTGCCTCAAACGAGTCCCGTTTGCATAGCAGCCGAATCAGCACTTTCGGTTGATCACTGCGTGTCACAATTAGCAAGCGTTTGAACATAGATTAATAAACAGGCAGTGAATATAACACCAAACTATCAAAAGGGGTACGCTTACTGGTTCCACTTCCTGGGTTGGCACCGTTCCAGGTTCCCGTTCCAGGAACGAGATCATCTTGTGTCACGGCACGATCGTAACAGGAGCACTGCCATAGGAGGTGGTCTGGGCTATTTCCTCCCGGCGTGTTGCTAATGCATGAGAAAATCTAGTGTTAGCTTCGCGATCCTACCTTTACAGGAGTTTGAATGTTCTTTGCCAGATGATGGGAGAACAGGGATCTTCTACTTACTACTAATTATTAGCAACTATACATGAAAGAACAGAGAGGTAGGTTGAAGAAGGGCCAGGGGTAACATGTCTCGTCTTTATACATACCACATATCCACCTTGGAAATATTTTCCACTCGGGAGCCAAGTGCCTGCTTCAGCGGTGTTGTTTCCTTCTAGACAAATACTACCACAGGTGTCAAGTATCTTTTGGTGGTCATTATCAAGCCAGTCCGTCTGTCTAAATGTATAAAGCTCATTGATGTTCGTTGCTTTTGGACCCATTACCCAGATCCCTTCACCTCCCCTATTGATAGTAGTTTCGGTAGTGATTGCCGAAGCTGTGCATTCCGTCGGCGTGGGGTCGTCGCGGACTCGGGCTGGTACCGGGATATCGAAGCGCGCAACCGCCGCAGCGGCGCCCGAGGATAAGGCGAGAAGAATCACTGAAGGGAAATACATATTGAAAGAACTATTACGCGGTATGATACCTCAAAGACTACCTGTCAGTAAGAGTAGCGAGATTGATTAACTTTATATATAAATGCTTTAGCCTGTTTTCCTGCCCTATTGGGCGACCGATCCTAACATGGATATTTATCCGAATACTGATAAAAAAAAGAACTTCAATGGAAACGATCTCCGATGATCGCCAAACAAAGGAACTGGGAATAGCCTGTGAGATGCAATTGATTGCCTACTTGCCGGTTGGTTGGTTACAATCATTGCGTATCACATAACGATGACCAATATCTCTAAGAATGATGCGTCGCAAACTTCGTCACTCACTCGCCAATTAGAGGAGATTAGGTAAAGTTAGAGCACAGACTATTAGGGTCCGAATATTCGCTCTTGGTGGGCATGTTTGCAATATTTGATCTTAGTAAAGGGGTTTCCCGGTATGTTTGTATTGAATAGATTGAATTTTCAATCACTATGCGACGACTTTATGGTACTATTTATACTTCATTCATACCGTACATATTTGCGGTTATAACATAAAGCACCCCCGGTATATCAGCTAGCCATAGTATAATCCTATAGCAAATGAAGGATCATCTGATAGTTGATTTACACGCCTTAGGGAAAGCTATACTTCGTTCAAGTAGGTGAAACTCTTCTTTAGTGAAACCCAAAAAGGGGGAGTAAGAGATGCTATAACTTACCTAGTTGACGCTTGAGGACGCGTCTGCCTTATACATGATACCCTGGATGTTCAGTACCTATTCAATATGTTATTATTAAACATTCCCTAGATTGCTATCTTCTGAGGCTTCATTGACAAGAAATTATAGCATGTTAAAGCGTACTTTAAATTGAATTACCGCGATGAAAGCCACAGCACATATAGTGTAAGCTAAATATGTGCTTTATTCTTCTTCTACCTCGTAGGCGGCACTACAACTATTACGGTGATTTACCTTGGGGTCGGTATACTATACCTTAAGAATATCATAACTACACTTTATACATTAATTTTTATCTCAAAAAATGCCCCCTTTTTTTGTTAACCACAACGTGTGTAGGTTGTATACCTAACAAATATAGACCTTCTATGTTAAAATAAGCTTCTTTGCATATGCATATATTATGGCAGATAAGGTAGCCCTTTACCATATGGGTTATAATCATGTCGTCAAATTCAGGAAAAGGAGGTATAGTCATTATTTCCCAGATGTCTTTCTAGTCGCTTTTTCATGTTGATATATTTGGGTATGTTGGCAGGTTAAGCATTAGACCTCGTAAGTATAGTAGATAAGTATACCGGACGGATTTGGTAGGTCTTCTATCAACATAATAACGAGCTGGTTCTGTAAAAGGGACTGCCTATCATGCTGACGGCAAGTGCGGAGTTCTCCCATATCTCGGCAGTTCAACTAGAGGCGGGTTCTTATGAGAGTCTATGAGTTCGCCTTCCTATAGGTTAGGCTATTTAGTAATGATATATTAACCATTACCTGACCATGCTTGGTATTTTCATGAGAGTTATATATGAGAAGGGATCTGTATCAAATCATTCCTTGGTTCTCACTTAGGCTTTTACTATTTGATGCTCGCCCGTGATTGAAATTCAGAAATGTATTATACGTCAATCGCTGGCCTGGCGCTCCTCGCCCCTTATGCCTTGAGTGCGGGTATCTTGCGCTTCGGATGCAGCCAAATCACTGTTGAACGACTTGACCCGTAAGGATCGTACGTTCCGTATCATATTATGTCGTTTCTAAGTAGAACTATTGCAGACTTGTAGAGCCAGGAGCGAATCCAAGTTCACATCTTCATCAGGTACATATCATAAAATACCAAACCAAGCTCAGGGGAAAGCAATACTAACCAGTTATCAGGTCGTTGGAGGGGTACGTATACTGACAGTCTAAACGTCTTCTATTTAATAACAAGAAATGAGAGTAGGATGCGTTCAAAGCTACCATAGAGAATACCGATGTTTCCAAGCTTGCCGGCTGCACCACTTGCAGCTTTAGCGAAGACCTGTCGAACTACTGGACAGCGAACCTGTTTTTCCGGGCTCGAAATGGAACATACAAACGTGTGCCTCAAATGCCTAACCGATTTCTGGATGGGTCGATTGGTGGTGTGACTGTCTATTACTTTCCACAGGACCTTCGAAGCAAAGTGACAGCATTCAAACCCGGCTTTCGTATGCTAGTTGGAGACGCCACATTGCGAAGCGGAGAGGGACAGTCACCGAGAAACTGTTATCGTTGCTTCACGGGCGCAAACTTCGAAGGCGACAATGCGGCACCATGTGCAGACCCGGTTCTGGACACCCCTGGATTTCCATCGACGCCTTGTCCTGGAGGTATTCGGTCTAACATTCATTTTCCAACGTGAGTATAAACGAGTACCGACTTTGCGTATATATCATGTTCTCTCTAATCAAGTGCTGTTAGTTGCTGGGATGGGGAAAATCTAGATACACCCAACCATAAGGATCATGTAACCTTTCCAACGGGTAGCGCGTACACGTGTCCGTCTACGCATCCGGTCAAGATCCCTCAAGTCATGTTGGAAGTTGTTTGGGATACACGCGAGTTCAATAGTATAGACGACTGGCCCGAGGATGGTTCTCAACCTTTCTTCTTAAGCACTGGAGATCCGTGAGTAACCTTCAACTCTTTTCGGCTTATTTGGTACAGTCTGACTGTTGACTTTAATCTAGAACTGGCCATAGTCAGCATGGTGATTACGTGTTTGGTTGGAAAGACGACGCATTGCAGAGAGCCATGGACTCAAATGACTGTTTTGCTGCCAATTGCACTACATTAGTGACTCAATCCTTCGACGTTGCTAATAAATGTGCCATTCAGCGGACAGTTGATGAACCGGTTGATGGATGTAAGTGCTATCACCTAATACATAACCCCTTTTCCGGGATACTTGAGAGATTAATATTTGTTTAACTACCTAGGGTTGGATGTTATACCTGGGTTAGGTTAGCTAGTGTTTTTAATGATATGGAAGTTTTCCTTTCCAGTCTTCATTTCCTCATACTTTCAATTGTTTCACATTACCTTGTTTCTTGTTTGCTTAAGGCTCTTTACCGATGGTTCACAGCCTTCACGGCACCAATGTATAAGTGTGTAAAGGATGGTAAGACAGAGAATAAGGATGGCACATGCATATGAAGATACTACATCGGATTGAAGTTGGACATGTTAGTGTTACATGCATATATCTTTTCACATTCCATCCAATAGCATCTCTCTTCACGGTTCCATCACCGTCATCATTCTCGGTCTTCACCCCTTAAATTTATAGGGGTTCTATATTATCATATGCAGGAACACTAATATTCTGCAAATATTCGTAAGACATTGATTTATTGATTATATCGAAAGGCTGAGACTCTTTAGCGTTTGCGCGTAAAATGGGTTGGGTTATAAGTGGTGGAACATGCGAATGGTTTATTATTGGACCTTGACCTTGATTTGTGGATTTGTTCTTTTCTTTTCTTTTTTGATCGGATGTCGGAACTGTGCTACTTGATGGAGTTTGGAGTTTTATCTTTAATTCCTTTAGATATGTACATACATTCTCTGCAAGCTGCAAGCTGCAAGGGCTATGATAAAGTTTTACGCAGTGCGTGTGGACCTAGCGGCATTGGGACATGAAGTAAGTCATTGGGACATGATTTTACTGGGGTATAACCTACCCCACCAGCCCACTAGCTTATTATCCCTGCATTTACATACCCGGCTTTTACTCATCCATCACGTCGTGAACGCGTTATGTTAGCTACATCCTACATGTTGTATCAATGTATGTATAGGTACATAGCAATTGACGATTGAGGTATGTATACTAAACCTTATATTGTTAGATGCGGTTACCCAAGCTAACGGACGTCCCCTAACTTGCCCGCCTTTGTAATGGACTGAACGCCTAAACCACTTAGAAATAATGTACATAAATTAATGTTAATAGTGCATTGACTCTTTTACCAAGAAACAGCTCGTAGACAAGATTACGATCGAGGTTGCTCTGCTTATTAGTTTCTTGTTATCTATTGGTTGTTACTTGTTGTTACTTTAATCAACCCTGTCTAGTAAACTGAACAAGGTTCATACGTAATAACCCGGAATCTAATATTGACTTGGGGCTTTTTGTTTTTTTTTGGTAGCTATTCTTTTTTCTCCTTTCCATTTTTATTTTTATTTTTACGAATTGCCACGGCCATAGTACTATTCTTGCGCCGTCTTTGTTTACGGCCTACGACTTGTTGTCGTTTGCTCATCCTCGATATAGGAGTCTGTCTAATGCGTTCCATATTTTGACTCGGACTCGAACCCGAACTCGGTGGTTAAAATGGATGAGAAACGTCCCCTCGGTCCCGCCGGTAGTGGTAGTAGTAGTAGAATTAGTGCCCTTCCAAGACCAACATCACGTCTACCTTTGCCTCGGTCTAATATAGCAACTAATACTACCGCTATTTCTACGAAGCCTGTTATCCAGAGTCGACAGCCTCCTGAACCGACGCGAGGGCGCTCAACCCAACCTGTAGCCGCCCCTAATGCCCGAAATCCTCGGTTACGAGCGACACCCTCTAAAGAACAGCTCAGGGCTACCTCGACTGTACGCAAGACTCAGAGATCACAAGCCCCTCCTGTCAACTCGCAGACGAACCGCCGAGATGTCAATACTAGGAACCGGAGCATGTCGCTTGGTCCTAAACAAGCTGCTTCGCAGGATAGTCGGGATACTCGTGGCGAGCCTTTCAAGAAACCCTCGGTACCTAGACGACAGCCGTCGGGTATACTTAGACAGCCCTCGCCTACGACGTCTACGGGAGGGACCTTATCTCTAGAAGAAGACGATGACGATATTGCCGTTGACTCTCTATCGCCTTTACCAAGGTCTACCGACGAGGGTCTTACTTTCGACGCCTTATTGTCACCACAATCTAGAAAATCTCGTCCGTCGCTCGCCGAGAGGACAATTGAGACTCTTTCACAGTTACCTTCTTCCCCGGCTTTCAAACGGCGAGGTAGTAATTTCTTCGAGGGAGAAGCGCCTCTAAGACCGCAATCTAAAGGTAGCGTTAGCTCAAAATCAAGGCCGGGCTCAAGTTATCAATCAGACGGCTCGACTATACGGTCGGTTAGATCACTTAGTCGGCCAGGCTCTAGCTTAGGGCAAAATGAGGGCTTATATTCTAATTTTCGGGCTTCTACTAATACCTTCAAACCACCACTATCAACTACCTTAGGAACTCCAACAAAAAGAGTATCTTCTATAAACTCGAAGACCCCTATCAGCAAGACTCCTTTAACCCTAAACTCGCGCCCGCGGTCTAGCTTGAGTAAAGTTCCTCCTCGATCATCATTATCAGCTTCAATAAGCCCTCCAGTGCCGAGTCTGGATAAACGCCTCGAGGCTTCAGTCTCCAAGAACAGCTCTAAAACGGTCGCTGCTCGTCCTCTGAAATCGAGGGCTTCGATGAACAATTTGTATAGGAAACCATCTCTTCCATCTCTAGACAAACCAGCATCTCCTGCACCCCCGAGCCCTGCCCGCAAAGCCTCTCTTGCTTCCGCCAAATCATCTAGCACATCTGGGGATGGTCGCAACTTATCAAGTGCTTCTACTGCTTCTACGGCACTGACGGTGGACTCTATTGAGGAAGCACCCACGTCCACTGCTCGAAAGTCGTCTGCCGCATTGCGAGATCAGATTGCCAAGGCCAAAGCAGCGAAGCGTGCTGCGAGTCGACAAGTGTCGGTAATAAATGTTCCCGAGGCTGAGGAAGCACCCGTTATCCCTACGGATACTACATTTGATTTCGGCCTGTCTGATGACCCTTTCGGTCAACGTCAATTTGAGAGCGCAAACCGCAAAGTTATGCAATCGCGAATTGATACTGCTAGGACAACAGGAAGGCTTAATATTGCAGCTATGGGTCTCAAAGAGATCCCAACAGAAGTCTTGAAAATGTACGATTTAGACTCCGTGGGTCGTCCTGGTAGTTCTTGGGCAGAGAGCGTAGATCTAACTAGATTTGTGGCTGCCGACAACGAGCTAGAGACGATTGATGATGCAATCTTCCCAGACACCGACCCCAGTGACTTCGCAGATGAAGAAAACAGTGAAGGACATTTATTTGGGGGTTTAGAGTCATTGGATTTACATGGAAATATGTTAATAGCTTTGCCTATGGGCCTAAGACGTCTTCAGTTGCTAACGTCTTTGAACCTGGTGGGTTCCTCCTTTCCCACAAACGCAACTAATGCTCACTATTTTGTAGGCATCTAATAAGCTCACCAACAATTGTCTCGAAATAATCTCACAGCTAACTAACGTTCGAGACCTAAAGCTCGGCAATAACCTTTTGTATGGTCGCATGGAAGGTGATTATTTGGCCAATTTGCAGAACCTTGAAATTCTTGATCTTCACGGAAATAATATTTCTTCTCTTCCGGATAGTGTCGACAAGATGGTGCGCCTTCGTATGCTAAATCTAAACGAGAACGCCTTCGAGGCTTTGCCATTTGAAAGCCTCTCAAAGCTCCCCCTCACTGAACTATTGGTTCGCAAGAATAAGCTCTCCGGGACGCTCATCGGCCCCGGTGTAGAGGGCTTTCCGCAACTTCAAATCCTCGACGTGACGGCTAATCAAATAAAAATGATAACACATGACGATCAGCCTCTGAACTTGCCGTCTCTGCATCAATTTACGGTGTCTATAAATCGTATCTCATCGCTTCCCGATATGAGCTCGTGGACTAGTCTCCTCACGCTCAATGCGGATGAGAACAGTATTACAGCTTTCCCAAAGGGTCTTACGAGCCTTGAGAATGTGCGTCATGTTGACTTTACTAGCAATGATATTAAGGTTATACCTCCCGAAGTGGCTCGAATGGAGAGTCTCATCATGTTGCGAATTACCGGAAACCCTCTCAAGGACAAGAAGTTCACATCACTAACAACCGAAGAATTGAAAGATACATTGGCGGCGAGGTTGGAGCCTTTACCTCAGGCCGAAATAGGTGGGATCGAGCAATTCGGAAATGGATTTTCACTTGTCCCACCTTATACTAATGATACAAAATCGAATGCTCTGGCTAATGGCGACAACGAGGAGGGAGGGAGGTCAGACCCTGACGACTTTGCCACTCCACCAACCTCAGCGCCTCAATCTCCAGCTCGCTCGCGGTCTCATACTTTGAGCAGCCAGACATGGCCTATCAAACCTGGAGGTATTCTTGATCGTTCAAACACACAATCATCTTCGTTGCACCCGGTTGTCTGCTCTAAGATCGCTGTAGTTCATACTATACGTGATGTACAACTCCAGCACAATACTTTTACCCAGTTCCCTAATTCGTTATCGTTTTTTACCGATACAATTACGTCTCTTTCGTTAGCAGATAACCAGCTCACGGGTGAGAGTTGGTTGACGGAACCAATCGACCTTACTGCTCTTCGAGAGCTCTCTTTAGCATCAAATTTTATCACTAGTCTTACGCCACTTACTACAAACCTATGTGCGCCGAACCTACAAAAAGCGGATGTCTCCTTCAATAGAATAGTAAAACTCTCGGTTCTACGAGAATTCTTCCCGAGCCTTACTATCCTACATATATCCAACAACCGCCTAGAAGACCTCGATCCCGAGGCAATCAAGGGAATGAAAGTGGTGGATGCTAGCAATAACGAAATTGCGCATCTGAATCCACGCATTGGACTGTTAGGAGGCACCGGAGGCCTAGAGAGGCTGGATGTGACGGGAAATCGTTTTAGGGTCCCGCGATGGAATGTTCTTGATCGTGGAACTGATGCAACGCTCCGGTGGCTCAGGGGCCGTGTTCCCGTGGCCGAAATGGCCGAGTGGAGAGCGAAATCTGGTGAAGGCGAAGACGATGCTTTGAACGATGTTGACTAATAACTAATACATTGGTGCCGTTATATAAACCTGCGCGGATTTTTGGACTGGGCGTCTTGGGGGTCATTTGTGGACGTTATCGTATAGCGATAGAGATACCAATTTGGGCTCGTGTGAAGTCCTAGGGGAGTTAGGTTGAATTATAGGTTTGAGAATGGGTAGTTGGTGTTTTCAGAAAAGGGAGGAAAAGGTGATAAAAGGTGATGAAAAGAGGTATCCATTTCCGTCCGTACGTTTTATACCTAAGTAGTAATAATGTATGAATAAATAGTGTTAGTATATACTACCTATACCCTACCTAGTTATGTATATAAAAGTAGAAGTCAAATAGAGTCAAGGGCTATATGTAATAAAATCTATGTAATAAAATTTATCTAATTCTTAGGAATGTGTTGCACTTCACAATTAAGGCTAAGAGAAGCTCTAGCATTAGGTACACTAGGTACATGTATAGATGTAGCTATCAGTGCTTTGACCACCTTGGTATGTACTTGCTCAACAGAGAAAGAAGCAAGGGTTAGCTAGGGTCGCTAGGGTCGCTAGGGTCAGCAGGGTTAGGTAGCATTTAGCGCATAGCGCTTTCAGCCTTTAACTTTCAGTGAAGGTGGGCCCTGCCAGCCTTCAGGATTTCTAGGACCTGCTTGTGTAAGTTCCAGTTAGTAAACGAAGTTTTCCCATCCACTTCAACCCGCATCAATACTTCTCCACTTCCACGTAAAACATCCTCATTCATTTGCTTCATTCTTCAATCCACCAACATCCACCAACTCTGATGTGGCAGATGTGGCAGTGATATAATTTTATTACTTTTCTCTCCTTCCTCTTCTGACCGTCCGCGAACTCTTTTGATTCAGTTCAAAAGAGCATGTTGCGTTTTCCGAATTAGATCACCTCCCCCTCTCTTACTACTATCGCCTTCCAACTTAGACGCCTCTACTACTTCGTGTCCAACTCAGTCTTACACCGACTTCATCTAAACAGAAGGATTCAATTACCCTATCGTCCTCATCAATCCTCTGCAATACTCCAATATCGAATACCATCATGTCGGCTGATACTCAAACGAACGACTTGCACCCGAACGGCGTTGTAGAGATGGATTATGACCA
The DNA here is from genome assembly GCF_008694065.1 of Daldinia childiae. Classification (NCBI taxonomy): domain Eukaryota; kingdom Fungi; phylum Ascomycota; class Sordariomycetes; order Xylariales; family Hypoxylaceae; genus Daldinia; species Daldinia childiae. The sequence goes on from NW_022984643.1 coordinate 242,094, forward strand.
CATTCCTTCCACCCCTCCTGATATCACGGGTATCGTCCATTCTTCATCACAACAATCCATTCCTTCCACTGAAGGTCCGAACTCGCCTTTTGACCCATCTACTTTGTTCAAGACCGAGGTAATGGAAGACCGTAACCCATCTTCCCAGATTATTCCCTCATCATTGACCCCACCTCCCTCGTCTCAGGTTCCTACGGTGAACGGGGCTTCCAACATGCCTCTGGGTTATGTTAGCTCACAGAGAGCTAACATATTCTCTCCTCCTGCGACGGCACTCCGGACACTTGCACGAGATGGGAGTTCTGTATCGGGCTATGTTGTTCCAAATTCGGATCAAATCGCAGACGCCTCGACCGACGAGCTCCGTACTTTGGTTCAGACATGTCTCGCCGAAAATGCGAGGTTGAAGATGGAGACAGCCCATCACAAATTACAATATAACCTTCTCAGCATGCAGGCTGACGAGGATGCAAAGAGAGCGGCAGTAGAACATGACATGACGAGACGGGAAGTCGAGGTACTACGTATGACTGAGAACTCCCGTCAAGCTCGACGAGAGCTAGATGCGGCTACCGATTCAACTCAAGTCAAATATCGAGAACTTCAAGCTCAGTATGAAATTGTCGTAAAGGAGAACGAGGCTCTTCAGAAACGCATCAAATCTGCTACCAAGATTATTCAACAGCAGAGCGAGGAACGCGACAGCTTGATTGACGAGCGTGACATGCTTCTCAATCGCATTCGTGAAAACAGGGAACACTTCCATATGCTCTGCAGTCCCGGTGGAGTATTTCACGGCGCCTTAACACCGAAGACTCCCGCAGCTGCTTCACCTCAACAATACCGAGCCACACCACGGCAGACGTCCAAAGCTGTCCATCGAGATGTCCGCCAGGACAATGATACAAATCAGGCTGGGTTTGCTGCTCTCCTCCAGGCTTTAAGTCATGATAACAGTGCACCATCTACCCCAACAGCAACTGGTCGGCCTACACTACGAGTGCCTCCAAGGCACACTCGCGGAGTCCAGTCGCTATCGTCTCTACCTACTACGCCAATTGCCCGCCCCCGCGGAGAGTACTCGGGTTTACTACCTTCTGTTGATCTAGTACCGCAAACTGAACCCCCAAACCGGTACGGCACTGGTCGGTATGGTTTGGAGACACCGGTTCAGAAAAGAGGGCGTCAAAGTCGAGAAAGTACTATATCCGCCGATGACAATGAGGAGCTCGCCCGCGCAGCCTTAGAATCAGTAGCAGCGGCTACTCAGTCATACATGTCGCAAGGTTCACGAGCGTCCCGGCGGAGAGAGGAGGAAGAGGTGTTTGAGAGCCAAGCCAGCCAAGCAGCATCCGAGATGCTACGCCGTGATCCGCGGGAGAGTTTTGAGGTTGCTAGCTCGGTTGGATCGCGCGATGGTACGCCGGCACCAGCAGAGAAATCTGCTAAACTACAATCGAAGTTGTTCGCGGGTCTCAATAAGGCTGGGCTCGCAGCAGAGAAGCGAAAGTTTAACGCCAGCACGGAGGGTAACGAGGGCCGCCGAGAAAACGCCGTGAGTCCTAAGAAGATGAGATACGGAGGGAACACGGAGGCCAATGGCCGTGTTGGGCTAGGGATTCGCTACGGCCAAGCAGCTTGAAAAGTGTTTGTTTGATAGGCTGTTTGAAGAGTTTCTGGGAGGGGTTTTGGCAGATGAGAATGGTAACGGTTGCTTATGGTTGGGCAACGGCAAGGCTAGATTGGGATTATCATTCATGCTTTGAGCTCTGACGATAACGAGAATGAATGAGGTCTGTACTATACCCGGTTTTATTATAAGGGCGCTTAAGTCTATTTGATTCTGGGCTCTAAGCGCACTTATACGAAAGAGTCTTGAATCGTCGTAATGAAGATTCTTGAACTGTTTACTAAAGCGCCTTATGCAACAAGCAATTAGGCAATGGGCAATTTGACATGATGGGTTCACGACAATGGATGTTTATTAGTCATGTCATACCAATAAATACGTTAAATACAGAATTGAAACACCATTTACCTGTAGTTTCATCTTTTTTATACCCGTGAAGCTATTGATGAAAGTGTTCCTGTACCCCTAATCCCGGCATCATGTTAACCATATTAACCATGTTAACAAGCTCTAGTTCATACTGTCTACCTGGTAAGGTTAGGTACCTAGCAGCTCCTGGCTAAGAGGCAATAGACCCCACCTGCGGAACCGGCAACCGGCAGTTTGATTATTACTTCTTGGACAATCAACGGTCCTTTGCCGTCTTTTACGACTCTATTTTCCCCCGTTCCTGCTTAAGGGGAGCTATCGTTTAGTTGTATTTTCTTTCTTCTTAATTCTCTGTATATGTTAGGTATTTCTCATACTAGATTATTTACCTCCTTTATATACATTGTGTATATATTGTATATAGCAAGTTTTTGACATTGGATTCCGACATCTATGTAATAAATATGACACTTCCTAGAGGACTCTCTGCTGTACTAGCTAAATCACCTTCCGACACTGTTATCCTCTCCTCGTTACGCACTCCTATTTGTCGTTCGGGTCGCGGTCAACTAAAGAATGCCTACCCTGAAGAGCTACTCTCCGTCGTACTACGCGCCACGCTTGACGTTAACCCGAACCTCCCGCCAAATAAGATAGAAGATGTTGCCGTCGGCGTCGTCCTCTCCGAACTCGGCGGCAGCAAGGCTTCCCGCATGGCTATGAATCATGTTGGATTCCCTAACACTACATCCCTGTACACTGTCAACCGCGCGTGCAGCAGCAGTCTGCAGGGTCTGACTACTATCTCCGCTCAGATCCGTGTCGGTATGATTAGTGTAGGCATAGCCGCGGGCATGGAAAGTATGACGAGGAATTATGCCAGTAAGGCCATACCTGTAGATAGGTGGCCCGTATTAGCTGAGAGCCCCGTTAAAGATGCGCGCGATTGCATTATGCCTATGCTCACTACTAGCGAGAACGTTGCGAAGAGGTACAAGGTTTCTCGAGAGGAGCAAGACGAGTTTGCCTTTGAGTCCCAGCGGCGAGCGGCGAAGGCTCAGGCTGAGGGCTTATTCGACCAGGAGATCGTGCCTGTTCCTACCGTGTTCCAAGAAACTGATAAACAAGGAAAAGAGATTGGAGAGCCGAAACAGATCACGGTAACAAAAGATGATGGCATAAGGCCGGGGGTAACGCTCGAGGGTCTCGCTAAACTCAAACCTGTACTTGGAGAATCTGGAACAAGCACGGCGGGTAATTCGAGCCAAGTCAGTGACGGCGCGGCTGCTTCGCTTGTGATGAGGCGGAGCACCGCAACAGAGCTCGGGCTAACGTCGAGTATCATGGGGAAGTTCGTAGCTGCTACTACGGTCGGTTGCGCCCCGGATGAAATGGGTATCGGCCCCGCGCTAGCTATCCCGAAGCTTCTAGGCCAGCTCGATATCAAGTCAGAGGATGTGGATCGGTGGGAGATCAACGAGGCTTTTGCTAGCCAGTCTGTATACTGCTTGAGAGAGCTTGGTTTACAGGAAGCTTGGGTACAGGGCAAGGTTAACCCCGACGGAGGCGCTATTGCTCTAGGCCATCCGCTCGGTGCTACGGGAGCTAGGATGACGGCTACGTTATTGCATGGCCTAGGACGGACCGGAGGACAGGTCGGTGTGGTGAGTATGTGTGTGGGTACCGGGATGGGGATGGCTGGCTTGTTCGTCAGGGAATAAGCTGAATTTTGGTGTATGTCTATACAACGACGATGGTAATCATACATACTGTACATACAAGCAAGTCGAGATGTGTCTACTACAATTGTCATGGTTCGTTCTTTGTCTCCGCGTTTAAGCTATAGATTACTTTGAGGTACGCGATTTGTCGACAAAGGCTATGTGAACGATCAAGTACCATAAAGATAAAGGAAAAGAAAATAATACGCATTGAGGTCTTTTTTTATCCATCCTCGAGACTGCTTTCGGCTTAGACCACGAAAACACATAAGGAGATGGTTGATGGGTTTTCTATTGTTATACCTAACCCCAGCTAGAAGCCAACCCCCCGTTGACTGGGCGAACCATTCGATATCTTCACGCTGCCTTGGGAGCACCTCACGACTCCTTGATTATAGTATAATTCGTGTGCTTGCCCAATCTGATGGTTATACATGGGATGGAATAAATGGAATTAGTCTAAATGTTGTACTTTGTCTTGCTTTCTGCCACCAGTATGTATTATCAAGAGTTCCTTGCCTCTTCGTATCCTCTCTAGCTAGTTACTTTCTAGAGGTAGTATCTATTATTGCTTAAAGGTTAAGCTATTGTCCGCTCAAATTTAGACAGAGCCGAATACCATATATTTCTTATATTCCTTTACTTTCCCTAATTCGTAGGTGCAAACTACTGACTGTCTCTTCTATAGTCACCTGGTGGACGGTCTTCACCGTATGGCTAGCGCGATACCCGCAACTTCTCTTCCGCACCGCGCGCTGGGGGTTTAATATCTGGATGCTAGTGTTTGGGTTACTAGGCATGAGGGCGGTAACCGCAGGATTCGACTCCATCGATCCCGAGGCCATGAGCAACTATCCAGCCCCTAGCACCGTCTTCTGGTTTTTCTACGTCTGGTACGGGGTAGTGTGCCTCAGTGTTGTCTACCAAGGATATCTTACAATTGCCTTTCTTGTGCTTCTCGGAGTGGTAGTAGGGTGTCCTGAGCTGCGCACATTGATGGATCATGGGCTGATTAGTCTCGGGTGGCTGGATTGGGTGTATAATCCCGGCTTTACGCTGATTGTGGAGATACTGAGCGTTGGTCTCAAACACCGGACATGATAAACGGATGGTGGCCTTTTCTTTGGATAGTAATGGTTTTGCTAAAGCTAAGAGCTGGTAGTCTAGTTAGGGGAGCGACTGGTCCTCTTTGAATGTCTATTGTTCGAGGATTATATCATAAAACCCCCTTACCTTGAAAGGATTCTTACCTCACGTATCATGCTCATTGAGATGATCTCTTTGTGTAAACAATATAGATTGTTCTGTCTGGACAAGAGGTAGAAAAAAGCATAGTTCGAGATACAAAGCTGATCCAGACAACTTGTCATTTATCACTTGCCTATATCTAGACCCGGGGTCTTCTCCGCTGATAACAAACGAGACAGCTACTCGACGTGTGAACCAAGTCTTCTGAAACTAACAGGATTTCGTTTCTGCAAATCTCACCGTTTACCCATCCACTAACTTACACATTACTCCCTAACCCTAAAATAATATTACCAATGGTTGCGGATTGGCCATACGGCGGAGACCCCTCTCCCAACCCCCGGGGTCTTATCGACGATGCCGTAGCCGACGTCATCGCAATACTACGTCTACTAGAGCTACCTGAGCCCCACGCCTCGTTCCTCTCCTTCGTCTTCCATACCTTGTTCTATGTCAGCATCTGCGTGTTCGCCAGCTTCGTATTTTTCGTAATTCGGCAGTCCGTCTTTATTACCCTCTTCCGCTCCCTTACCAGCACCGAAACCCGTCGTAACCCCGAGCCCTGGAGCGTAACGCTATGCAGGCTCATAGACCCCCACCACTACGACAACATCGTCGCGTTGTCGTGCTACCTGACCACCTTCGCCGTGTCGCTGTTCATCCTAGCCGCGTCTGTCGCCGCTAGCTCCAGTTGGATAGCCGCGTTCGCGTGGGTGATGATATGGTTCTTGTGGATATACGCAGGGTGGCGGTACTCCCAGCCCATGAAACCGCGGTACACGGGGGAGGACGTAAAGCTCTGGAGTGGAAAGGGTTTGTGGGTTCACACCATACTTCTAGTAGCTGCCCTTGCTTATTTTACAACATTGTGTCGGCAGCTCGACGATGGTATCGTACGGCTTCACGAAAGCTGCGGTAACGCCAGCCCGGCATTTTTGAGAAACATGGCACATGAGATTATGTTTAAACTTAACCCTCCGGAATATAAGGTAGTCCCACCTGTGGAGAGGTATGGATATACCTCGTGAGGTTAGGCTTTGCTAAGAATCTACGTGGTAGATACGTAAGGTGGGGGATGTCATCTGCTTTTTAGGCAATATGATTTATTTAAATTTATACGATTATAATATGCAGTATTAAAATATTTATTCAATATTCCACTCTATCATCTCCTTAAAGAGCTTCTTATAGTGTTGCTTTGCGCTACGGCTATTTTAGTCAATAAGCCCCTATTACGCTTTAAATTCATTATAGTGTATGAGATATTTATGAGAAACCAGGCTGAATCATAATCCACGCGATTTATTTGCTATTTAGTTTATATAAAGACATATGCATTGTAGAATGAGAAATCCATCGCATCATATCATCCGTAAAGCATTACGAGTGTAGTAGAGCAAGCATTGAATCCCGATGGTTCATGTCAAATGTGAGGAAATCATCGCAGATGTAGTAGGTCTGGTGTGCCAGATGCCTGTAGATGTTGACCCTCCTATCTGGTATTTCAACGCAACGCAGTATCGAGCTAGATCGAGAGCTCTGAGCTAGTAGGAGTCAATCAATCGACCACCGTCGAATTTTCAGGGGATGTTGCTGTGGCGGATGGTAGGGAGGCTAGGCTTTGCTAATGATGCTACCTTCATCAGCATCAATAAAAAGGGTACCTATCAGAATCTTCGCTTTCGGATTCCTCATCGTCTATATCCATCACGTCGCCATCTTCCTCGTCATCATCATCCGATTCATCTTTGATGGGGCAGTATTCATCAGGAATCGAGAAAGCCTCGTCTTTCATATGAAGGTCACTAATAGCTTCCTTCCCCTTCCATTTGAAAGCCCATTCCCTCAGGGCGCCGAGAACGTTCTGCTGCAATTCAATATTCTCTTTAAGTGGTTCCTCTATTTTATGATCGGGAAATATAGCCTTATTCAGAAATAGCTTGAAATGATCTTGAACTTCCTGAATAGCGAACTCAGATATTTCTTTGAGAGTTTCGAGAAATTGAGCGAAAGTTTCCCCGATTCTATGACTCGTGTCATTGAAGGCAGCGTCGAGCATTTTTCTGCCACTCCTTCTTGCGAAGTCAACCAGAAGCTGCTGTCGCATCTTGAAAGAACCATTCCCTAGCCATGTAAGTTAGATATACTTATAGGTAGAGCTTGGTGTTAGCCTACCAGTGATTAGTCTCGCCTCCTGAAATGTGGAACGCCACTTTTCCGTGATTGAGTCGACTATATTCGGATGAACCTTGGATGCACCCTGTGTGATATTCTTCAGAGCTTGTCGTAACTTGGCTTTTATTTGCTCCTTGACGACGCGAAGATCGGGTATAATGCTTCCCATATTTGGCAGTAATTCGGGGATAGCTTGCCCTACATCGATCAATAGTTGCTGTAAGAATCCATCCCATATCCTATCAATAGTATTGCAAGCCGGTTGCTCAAGTTGAGGAATTTCGTGACTGAAGGCCCGATTCCAGTCAGCTACAATAGTTCTCAGCAAAACATCTGAGCTAATTTTGAAGTTAGAAATTAAGTATGTAACTTATGCAGTAAGGGGAAGCTCTTACATATCTTGCATCCAGTGGTAGTCTATAGAACCACCCTTCGACCTGCTTGTGAAATTGCCACCATACCTGACTATATTGGCTTGATATGTGGTCCAATGTACCTTGGTCGCCGTTACGGGATTTAGAAATGCCCAATTCTGTACGACGTCGCGACATTCTGCTACGCAGTTGCTAAGGGATCCTCCAATCGTCGAAAATGGATTGCACTCAAGAACAGACCTGTTGAGTTCTTTCCAATATATCTCCAGATCCTGTTATCACTTGGTATTAGCACGTAACTAATACTTAGCAATAGAGCGGAAGTTATTAAATACCTTTTTCACGGTGTCGTAAAAGGGTGGGATTATTTCTTGTTCCGCCCATTCCTTATCAATGTTTAGTTGGCTACAACTCCACTCATCCATTGTCCATATTTGAATCGTATTCAAGAGGTTATGTAGGTCATGTAGAATGCTATCCGCATGGCTCTCCCGCTCTTCGATGGTGGCACTGCGAATCCATTGGCGGAGATTTGGAATTCCTGAGCAACGCTCTTCCGGGAATCCATCCACAAACTCATCTTCTTCATCCGGAACACATCCCCAAAATGCTTTGGAACTGAATGGACAGACAGAAACTGTACCATCGTATAACTCACTATTACCTCCAACGCTACTAGTAATGGATGCCTGTCTTCTTTGAAAATCATGTTGTATACGACCCTCAAGAAATTGGTTCCTATTCTTCACACACTGGAAGATGATATGATCAGTGTGTTTCTTTAAATCATTTTCAGTTGAATGGAGCTCTGCCGTAAGTGCCTTGATATCCCCCCCTAGTTTCTTAGCTAGACGCTGCTTATCTCCGAATTTCTTTTTCGTCACTCCTATAATAAACTATTAGCAAGATACAACCAAGGGTCATGTTTTCATACCGCTACGAGTCTTCTTAGCTACAGTAGCTTCAAGTTTCTTTATTTTCTTCTTTGCAATCTTTAGTTTGCCTTCCTGGTCCTTCTTCATCTGCCTTAGAGTCTTCTCTTCATTAATTAGTCGTTGTAACTTTATATCAGTCTTAGCCTTTCGACTTCTCAAAGCCGAGTCGCGATCAATCTCGTCTATCTGAGAAATAGCGACGCAGTAGCTACGCCTATGGAATTTGCCGTCCATTTTCATTCGTAATTCTTGATGCTCTGACATAAGCTTCACGGAAGTAGAGTCGTCAGCCGCTCTTCGGGCGGGTGTCACGATAAGAGTAGCGGCCAGCTTAGGAAAATATGCCTTAGCTACAGCGGCCCGACTCTCTACCCAGTCACAAAGCCCAGGCAAATCTACCAGGACAACCCCGTTTCGAAGTATTTCAGATTTAACGAATATTTCCACCTCATCGATGAGGGGCCAAGCTGCAAATTCCAAACCTGACGCTTCATGATCTGTAGTAGTTGAATCCATGTATGGTTTGATCTGTTCCGCTATATGATCAAGATCGCCGCCATGAAATCTCTTTGTCGTCCCAAGAAGCTCAAAGACGCCCGGATTTGAGTGAATAAGTGTCTGGGTTGTCATGTTTACAACGTCTTGCTCCTCGACACCAAAAACCGTTCTAATTATCTCAAAGGTAGGTCTTAGATTGGCATCAATGGTCCGAATAGCTTCCTCATCGTCTAGTGAGTCGGTATCTGTCGCTTGCAACTCATTCCTAAGCTTTAAGTCTTCAAAAAATTGGTCTAGCTGCTTGACGAAATTTTCCATTGTGCGAAAAGCGACGCAGGCTCGGAATCTCATAGTAGGCCTATCGTCATCATTGTAGGCTACCTTACAAGGCACCGCGGTAGCAGCCTCCTGGCTATTAGTCGCCAAAAGCCCCCTTAACCCAAGAAGGGCATTAAGAGCCGAAGTCTTCCCGCTGCCGGTTGGTCCTGCGACGCCAACAAGGACTTCGAATTTCTTATGAATAGTTATAAGAGCCTCTGGAACTATCGTTAGCATGATGTCTCATTGAGTTATAAAATACGTACTGCATTTCTGAATCCATCTCTCAATATCTTCCCACCCCTGTGGGGTTGAAGCTGATGCGTCACTTGTACAGGGTTTATTGGGCGAAGAGGATTCGAGGTATTTAATAATCTTCTCGCATTGCAAAATGCCGAACTCAAGTGCTTCCTCTTTAATTTTAATTCGTTTCTGGTCATCATAGTGACTGCATGAGTTCCATGCGAAAGAATCCGGCTGCTTCTGTTGCGTCGTCGTGCTAGCAACAGGAGCTGGGCATTCCGCTGCCATGCTATCAGCGGTATTGAGGTTGGGCGTTTCTTTCGATCGGTGCGATTGGCGATACGGTAAGATATCGTAGATCAAGAAACGGACGTGATACCAAGGTCTTCCGTGAGTAGACTACGATGAAGTATATAAGTAAGAGGATATCACAAGGAAATAATAAGAATAATAATTGGTCAAAGAGGTGAAGGTAAATGGATGTTAGACTTCCCGCTCGAAAGCGGAGGGAGAGTTTGGGGGGATAGAAAGGTAGATGTCAAGAAGGGGCGTTGATTGAGAAGCTTAGTACTGATCAACACTAGTATAGAAAGTCACACGCCGAAGTGCTCTTGCCCATCCTAATTCAAGGCAGGTAAGGAATTGGGATTAGGTCATTTTAAAAATAGGTAGAAACTGCTGAGGGTGTAAGGAATATGATATCTAAACGCAAGGTAATAGGCGATAGTACTGATAGTAAGGATGCCACGAGAGGGTTAGGAAGGATAGGAAAAACCATTGGCTGGGATTACTTACCATAGGCGAGAAGGAAGCTTCTCGACGTCGTGTGTAAGGTGGCAAGTGAGAAGGTATTAGAAGAGTAGCTGCCTCTACTGTAACTATGATACTAAATACGAACGAGACCTAGAATAACTAAAAAAGGACGATGCGGTGAGAAGATCAGTAGGTGATTTAAGTATGGATAGGTTGGTGGTACTTGAGAGCTGTGAGCTATCTCTACTCTGTAGGAGCGAGGCTATATTTCTAAGGCTGCGTTGCGATATAGATAAGGTGCTTAATATGTTGTGATATATGAAATAGCCTATATTGTAGTTGGTAGAAGAGGTAGGGGGAGGTAGGTAGAAGTAAGTAGGACCAACATAGGATTGTCACAGAGAGAATGAAGTACGAAGAGGGAAGTTACGCCGGCCATGAACAAGCAAACAAGTATATTACGAACAGTATTCCTCCTATGGCAACTACCTAGATACATATATCTTAAAACAATGTTGCTATATATATCCTTAGAACGAGTAATAGGGTCGCTGGTACTAAAACGCTAAGAAGGCGCATCTGAAAGGTAATCATCGTTTCAAGGACCGCCAGCGACCCCTCGCTTTCCACACATCTTACCCAAAGGTTACGCTCATCCCCTTCCTGGGAATGCTCAAAGCCGTTCTGCGCACAATAGTCGCAGAAATATACACCGCAATTGCTACCGTAAGAACACGTCGTGGTAGGCGAAATCCTCTCTTGTAGTTTAGCTATTCTCTCGATATCAATAATATGATCCTTACTGTCCGAAATCTCAGCTGGCTGATTCTTTACAGGAGTATCATTACTTAGCATAAGTTTAACAGTAGCATAGTTAATATCCTTTGAGGACTCCAGTAGAGGAGTCCATTGAGTGTACGACATGAGAGCGAGGGAGTTCGGTGGCTGATTTAATAAAAAGGGGTAAACGTAGGTAGCTACTAGCTTCCCGCGGGGATTCAATTACCCACGTATTTTACATGAAAGCAAGAATGTAGAATTGTTACATCTCGGTACTAGGAAATAGGCCCAACACAGCTCTTATGTTACATTTCCAAAGCCACTCTTTGCATTGTCATTGACACTATTACCACAATAGAGCTAATAATGCATTGTCTGAAAGATAAAGCCTCGGCGAGGCTTCTAAAGATACCTTTGAGATGATTAGCAGATACAAAGCATTACTTGCAACCCTTGAAAGGATGGCATTGCCTCGTATTGAATGGCTATAGCGGAACCAATAGCTGTTCACAGTGAGCTATTACATTGAAATTATTAGCCTGTGTAGTACAAGAGTATCTAAACAATAGGCAACGTAAATCGAAGTGACTTCGCAACATAGACACAAGGATTGAAATATGGCATGACACTTAATGTAGTCTCAAACTCACTCTCATGCAGGAAAAGCCTCTGTGCTGGGTGTATTAGGGTCACGAGGGTTACGAAGGTACGCCTCTATATCTACCTACGCTTCGAAATGCTAACCACGTCCTACTAACAACGTTTAAAATATATCTCCAGTACATATCCATAGCTTCGGGTTGTTGTTCCTAGGAATGTATATATTTTATTAAATATGAGCTCATAAAAAGCTACATGCATTATTTAATAGGGGGACTACTAGGTACATCTACACAAGACATCTACACCTCACAGCTGCATCTTCATCCCCTGTATTAACACAAGGACATACTCAGATCAATGTAATAAACCGATATATGAATTCTAATTACTTTGCCACTAATACTGAAACCTTGAAGACCAAACCTTCTTAATAGCCCCCCACGCCCCATCATCATCTTTCTCCCGCTTCTCGGGATTCTTAATCGCCTTGTCAAAAGCACCATTCTGGTATTGGCCATTTAGCTCGTCCAGGAAATTCCCAATACACGCAGGATTAGTCGGCCTCGGCCCGCGCAATTCGCGGTCCAAGAACCGCCAGGCTAGATGCACAAGCTTAGTCTCCTCGGCCGGGTTATCCTTGAATTCGCAGAAATTCTTCAGGTAAGTAATCCAGTCTTCAAACCTCCTCCCGCTCGCTAGATTCGCGGCAGTATAGTAACATGAATCCCTACTCGTGAGGTGGTTAGTTTGCCGTTCTTCTTTTAAAAATGCCTTCACTGCCGGTTCACTCTCGAGCTTGATAGGGGGACTATGGCCTTCCGCATCGCGATCCCTTCGGCTCTGCTGTCGCCAGTTTCGATCAATGAGATAGAAACGCTGCCATACATTATCGCTGAGGTGTTTGATTTCCTCGAGCTCGTCCTGGTAAGTGGGATATTGATTAGCGGCGTTAGTACTGTCAGCAACAGTAGCATCAAGGGTGTGTTTAATGCCTTCCTTCGTAACTTTCCCTGCGCGACACTCCAACTTTAACATAAACTGCGACATCCTAGTTAGATTCCTCCGAGCGGTAGACAGTGCATAGGCGATCTGTCGCTCTTGGAATTCATCGTCAGTTAGTTTGTCGGGATCTTTGGAGGGATTTTCTAATATTGTGATGGTGTTGTCTCTCTTATTTGGTCTTGCAGGCCGTGCCGTTGTTGGGGTATCATCATTTCGTGCTTTGCTACGGAATATCCAGTCACGCTCGGGGATAGAACTATGAATCTCAGCGACTATTCGCTCATCTTCACTATCATATAAATCGAAAAGCTCTGGACCTTCATCCCATACGCAGACATCGTCATCTTCATCCCCTCCTTCAGATAGACAGTAGGCGTGATACGGAGTGGTATCGTATACCGATGCAATGCTGTAATTTCTACCCATATTGTAGATGTATTCAGTTTGAAATAGAACATAAATGTAAATAGTGTATAAGCGTCAAAATTCTTTCTCTATGTTGCGAATTCAAGTTTAATATGGATGCTCTCCTATCAGGTAAACCCTTTATCTACTACTTAAGCCAAAGGCGCCTTTCATTACTCCATGTTAACAAAGCATATCCAGAAAGGCAAACATGCCTATTGTTGAATGCTTTTACATTTCTCAGAGAGAAGAGAAATGCCAATTTCCGATTTTATTTCGTGTCCTATCTACGTTTCTTTGTTTTGATTGTATTTTTGACAATAGAGACCTGTCGGGTCACAGAACAGCGGTTCTATGAGAATTCAATAATCCATCCGTCACCCTCCGATCCTCCGGTTGCATTACAACCACCCCATAATACAACATTCCGTCCATCAGCTGTCATATCGTAGCCGAACGAACTTCGCGGACCAGGATGAACCTTACCCTCATGTGCCTTAAGGTCACCGGGTGGCTGTACTTCGACTTCAGCCCAGCTAGATGCCCCCGTATCGGCCCCGAGTTTTGAGCGTATCTGGTCTTTGATCTTAGCCGGCTTGATCGCCTCCTTCATGGTGGCAGTCGCTTTGACTTCTAAATCGCTAGATGGAAGTTGAAAGGTCCACAAATCACTCCACTGCAATAAATCTCCTTTTTCTACTTCTCCTTGACAATCGCCAAAGAAATATAGGAGATAGTTTCGACCGTACCCCGTCGTGATGGGTATCAGTCCACCATGAGACCTCGGCCTAGGTCCCGGCGTTAAAGGGTTCGTGGGAAACGAGATGGTCTGCCAGGTTGAAGCCGGCTCAGTGTACGATTGGATTTTAAGATAATGCACTTCACTACCAAGCGCATCAGAGCTAGAGATTGAGTATAACGTGTGCCCCGAAATTGTTGCACTCGTGACGACGGCCGGGGTATGCGGCAGCTGATTCCAAATTTCGGTAAAGCAATTATAATGCCAAACGTCTGTAAGCGCTTCACCATTTGAATTTACCCCACCGATGAGGATGAGATTACCATCGTGAGCGACTAAATGTGCTTTGCTTCTCGGTAGTGGGGTTCTCTCTGGATGGCTAGAAGGTTTAAGAGTACTCCATGTGAGTTTCTCGACATCAAATAACCAGATTATAGGGCCTTCATCTAAGACATTTCCAGATTCATCGCAACCCCCGTATATAGCGACGCGGTTATTCAATGCGCAAGCAGAATGCTTAGTTCGTGGCTTAGGCACGGGCCCGTCGTTCTCCGTAGAAATGGCTGGTAGTGCCTGATATTCAGGTACAGCAGAACTGGCTTTTGGCAATGCTATGGAGTGGATGGTATTACTAGCAAGTTTTCCTTGGCTCGTCTGGCCTCCGAAAATGTAAGCTTTGTCACCAACTACGGTAAGTGTATGATGAGATCTAGTGAGTGAAGATCTTTTGAAAATCAGTATAATACGAAAGCGAGAAGATGAAACTCATAGAAAATGCACGTACCTTGAAGCATCATCTGAAGTAGATGCAATCTGTGAAAATGTTGCCTTTAGAGGCATAGTAGGTTTTGCAACGGCATAACCAGTCGCTCCAGCATAGATGCTCGTAGAGACAGCTTGTTCTGCTGCCCAGATCCCTGCTACAATCTCCGCCATTGTATTTTCTTTTGTTGACTATTTCCTAGATAGTTGACTTGTTACTTTTGTTTAGAGAAGTTTAATTAAAGAATAATTATCATTATTCTACAATGTTTGTAAGAAGAAAACGATGACGTATTGTTGATAATGGGTACTTCGCCCATGTAAGTGACGCAATATTCATTACAAAATTGCTTATTATAGAAATGTGTCTAACCTAAAACATGCAGCCTTTAAAGTCTAAAAGAGGTACCTAACCTATCAGCCCTACCAATTCTTTTTTACGATAGTTAAATATAAAATATCTTATTACAAAAACATCATGCTGTAATTCGAGAATGGTAGCATGCTCCGAATATAAAGCACACATGATAGCTGTGAAATGTGATAGGTACCTAAACTAGGGTGACAGGCAATTGATATAACTACCTCCTTGTATCTTGACAAGTCTCGTACCTGCATAAGCGAAATCCGTGGAACTGGAAAACTACCCATAGCTCAATAAAACCTTGATCGGCATGTACATAGTACCTAGGTACCTTGAATAAAAATAGTAGTGCACACAATGCGAAACTAATAAGTAGACGTTTTGATAGCTGCGCGTTTTTTCAAGTTTCTCAGCATTGAAGTTTCAAAGCCAGTGTAAACATTTCGAAAAAACAAAATTAATAAATCGCTTACATAGGATCTAGACATTAGGTCCCGTCATCCCGCCATAGGTCCCGTATGTACGAACGGGCGGGAACAAGGATTCTCCGCCTTACATATATGAATATCACGTGGATATTCCACATATGGATCGAAGAAATACAAAGGTACTTTTTTCAAAGTACCTACCTTATATATTGTTTGGGCTACAATAAGAAATTGAAGGTGAAAATAGTCAAAAGTCTCCGGAATGGGGTCATCGGATGAAGAAAATGAGCGTCTCGCGCATCCTAGTTTTTGGGATCAGCGTTATGCTCAAGCCGAAGGAGACCGACCAACTCATGAGTGGTTTAGGAATTTCGTCGAACTCGAGGCTTTTCTTGATCGAAGACTCTTTCAAACCCGTAGTCCCAACACAGATCCGAGAATTTTACATTTAGGGTCGGGTGATAGTGTATGTTTTCCCAACGAATAAATAATCATCTTCGTATAATAAACAATTGACATAGTTAACGTATCTCACAGGATGTGCCAGTGGGATTATGGGATAGGGGGTATAAGCATCAGCTCTGTGTCGACTTTTCGACCGTCGTCGTGGATCTCATGTCTAAACGACACTCCAGTATGGAGGGTATCCAATGGAAACATGGTGATGTCCGTCATTTAGATGACATTCCTGAAAAGTCTATAGATGTCGCCTTTGATAAGGGAACCTTAGATGCGATGATCCATGGTAGTCCCTGGAGTCCACCCGATGATGTTAAACAAAATACTAGTCAATACATCCGTGAGGTAGGTCTTAACTATTGACATGCTGCTCTAGATCATACGATTCATACAAGATGCCTACTAATACTATACAGGTAAATCGAGTCCTCAAGGATGATGGGGTATTCCTTTACGTGACATACCGACAGCCGCATTTCATAAGACCTTTACTAAATTGCGATGGAACTAGCTGGGAGATCGAGATGGAGGTTCTCGGTGATGGTTCTGGTTTCGGCTATCACGGTTTTATCTTGACAAAGACGAAGCCTTGAAATATATTTCATCAATTCTCTAAGATCTACGGAACGCAACCCAGGCTCGAAGTGACTACCTACGCAATTACAGTAGTCACACACCCAAATATTCAAGATAATATACCGAGGTTGATGGGTTTTTTCTCAACAACTTATGTCTGTCTCAAATTACGATGGGGTAATGGTATGGTATATCTTAGTTTTGGAGATACCACGCAGTCATCACTTTGAAGTTCACGACACTTCTAGAAGTTGATAGCCCGCTCGTCGCCGGGTTCCAAAGTTTTAGACCATCGCTTTCTATTATAAAAGCATACGAGGCTAACCAGTATACGCCAGTCGCAGCTGCAAGACCTATTTGATGTTACGATCGTACCCCTTATATAACGGGTAGATTATAGACCATGTGTGGTATCGGCTGTTCTTATAATTTTCCCGTGCCCCTGGAAGACCGAGTTCGCGTTATGTACGTCCTAGAAGTTGATTCTCCGTGGGTATACCCAAAAACATACGCCTACTCGCCATCTTTATCCGTCTAACCCGAATTTTTGGACTGTTGAAGTAGCCAAGAGCACACCGCTAAACCTCCGCAAATCACAACAGATCATCTCCTATCCGAGAACTCCTGTCATGCACACATCTATAGATACACATCTAGGGCTCGCCCCAAATTTCGTCTGCTATCTGCCTCACAAGCGACAACTTCTTCTTCTCGTCGTCAACTGTTAAGGGGTATCCAGTCTCGTGGGTGCTGAAACCGCACTGGGGGCTAATGGAGATTCTCTTCAGGGCCTCTTCACGGGTTTGGCCATTTCCCTTCGCTACGAAGTCCGCTGCCCTGAAGATGCGCTCCTTCGTCTCCTCCTTATCTTCTAGCTGTCTTAACTTTGTACTGATGATACCAACCACGACGTTCTTGTCCTTAGGGAGGAACTGCAGAGGCTCAAAACCGCCTGCTCGCTCAGTATCATACTCGAGGTAGAATGTATTCACGTTCAGATTCTCGAAGAGCTTCTTCGCAATTATATCGTACGCTCCCTCAGAAAAGTGCCTTCCGCCGATGAAGTTACCTCGGCACAGGTGGATACCTGAGTGGAAGTCTGCCGGTAAGCCGGCAAGAGAGTCGTTGTATAGTTTGATATAGGCGTCAAGAAGGTCCTCCCATGTC
The DNA here is from genome assembly GCF_008694065.1 of Daldinia childiae. NCBI lineage: Eukaryota > Fungi > Ascomycota > Sordariomycetes > Xylariales > Hypoxylaceae > Daldinia > Daldinia childiae. The sequence goes on from NW_022984643.1 coordinate 259,643, forward strand.
CCAATGTTGTCCTTGTCCTCTTCCCAACCCTTTCGGAAGTCCTTAGAGCAGAAGTCTGTTTTCTTGTTAGCCACATGCCTGAAGACTGTTGTAGAAACATTTTAAAGCAGACTTACAAGCCATGCCAGGGTCGTCAAATTGGACATTTCGTAACCCGGCCTTGTATAATGTTTCTAATTCGGCATGGTAAACCTTGGCAACATCTGCAAAGTACTCGGCGTCGTTGGCATAGGCTTCTTTCGTATAGGCCTGGCCTTGCTTGTACCTCATGTGGAACCAGGACGGCGCAATCATAGTAAGCTTAATATTACCCCAATCGCTCTTCGGAACGAATGCCTGGACCTCCTGAAGTTCAGACAAATTGGACACCGCCTTGGCAGGGCTGTGCGACAGTTTACTTCCAGCAATAACAGACTCTCCGGGCATAACCTTCCTGCCTGTCTCGATCAGACTAACAACATCCGGGTGATACAACCGGAACATGCTAGCGTCGGCATCTTGGAGACGGATGGTACCCTCGATCTCATCCCAAAAGAGACCCCAGAACCGGGTACGGTTGTATTCACCCGAGTTGACGGCCTTCAGGCCTAAGTCCTGCTGCAGCTTAACTACATCGCCAATGGCCTTCTTCTCAACTGCCGGTAGCCCTGCCTCCTCTGCCGAGACACCCTTGTCCCGAATGGTTTCACGCACATTTAGCAGCTCTTCGGGTCGCAGTAGCGAACCTAAGTGCTCGGCACGGAACGGAGGGGCCATTTTGAAATGATAAAAATGTAAGGTACCTGATGTTTCGGCGTTTTGATCTTCTTACTCGGAATTTCTAACAATGAATTTATTATGTAAATAGAACAGACGTAAGAAATAGACTGACAGGACCGGCAGATGGGCGACAAGAAGACTAATATAATTACTACTTTAATTCACTCACCAAGAGGATCGGTTACAAAACTCCTTTTGAATAAAGCTGAAAGGGAAATTTTCAGCAATCCTCTAAAGTAAGCAGGCGTCTCCGACCCTTAGTTCATAGTTGGTATAATAATAATCCTAAGAACTCCTAGTGCGGGATGAGGTGCGGGGAAGAATGTGAGATCGTGCGGCGTAGCCTATGCCTTTGGTGCAACAGACCAACCGAAAATGTAGACCAAGTAGAGCGGAGACCGAACCGGCCGAAGCTATGAAATCGGTGAACTAGCTAAAAACGCTTTGGTAGGACAGAAGCGTCGGCTTTAAAGAGGGATTCGTAACCGCTGGACCCGAACTAATATATTAGTCGGGACCTAACTTCTCGTGTAAGCCAAGTTGATCCGGCGGTCAACGGCAGTTGAATATTAAGAAATTGTGGGATTTAAATCCAGGTACGTAAATTCCCTTACTATTACGATTTAAAAGGGCTTGATAGGCGAGAGATGTGGGAATAGTTGCAGCTTTATCATAATGTTACATCACAGGATGTCATATATCGAGGGTCCACGTGACCGCCTAATCGATGCAAGCCAACGGATCTACCACCACACTAAATGGATCAAGTAATAAGTCCGATGATAATTCAAGAAGAAAGACGATAAAATAGGTAGGTGAAGCCGAGAAACCATTCGAAAATATTAAACTAGTTTCTAAACTTGAGAAGAATAAATGGGAATCAGAGGATTAAAAAGGATATAATGAAATATAGTAAAACTAAACGATAATGACAATGAGTAACGCTTTCGACACCCAACATATCACCAGCAGATCCCATACATAGTAAAACGATCTCATAAAACTAGAGGTTACCCCCCGGGTAGTTAACACAAAAGCCTAAGGTTTACACCGCACCATATTATTTTACCAATAGGACCTGAAAGACGTCCATAGTGTTCAAGGTTGGAAGGGTTTAAATGGCCATATGCCTCTTAATGTTAGATGTTAGTAGCATTACAGGCCTGGGGAGACCAGCCACGGCGTTGAACATACATAAAAACAAAAGCAAACAGAAAAGGTAAAAACATAATCGTAAGACAGGAAATACTTGCTCGCATCTAACATAATATCCTAAGGCAAACCTTTAGGCACTCTTGAATTACAGGGCAACATTAGTCTAATAACGACACAAATAGACGTAAACAAATTCACTAAAGCATATCACATAACACAAGAACAGTGATAGTCAAAGACCAAGATTTTCTAAATCTACAAGCTGTCATGAACATAAATGGTATATACCCAAGCTATGATAACACGCCTAACGCTTGCTTTCAAATGAAACATTACATATTAGAAGACCTCTCCCCCTATTCTAACTACATTCTTATATATCACTTCATCCCTTATAGGAGGGCGAAGAAAGCACCGGCGACGGCGAGAGCAATACCGCTGCCAACCTTGGCGGCACCGGCAGTGGGGATGGGAGTCTCACCCGGAATGGTGGGGTAACCAGAAGGACCCGGGTTGACGGGGCTGGCGCTGGGCACATAGGTGCTCAAAGTCTGGGGAGACGTAGGAGCAACGGGGATAGTGCTGTTGGAGCCGCCACCGATGGGGCCAGTAGGGTAAGGAGGCACAACAGTCGGGGTAGCGGGACCAGAAGGCGAGCCACCGGTAGGGTAGGCAGGGCCACCGGGGACACTGCTGGGGGTACCAACAGGTAGAGTGTTGGAGTTACCACCGGGAGGGTAAGTTCCAGGAGGCTTGCCACCGGGGACGGTAACGGAGCTGGCAGGGTAGCTGGCAGAAGGAGTGCCAGCGGGACCGGTCTGAGAAGGACCAGTAGGGCCGGTAACAGAGGGAGTGCCAGCGGGCTTCGAGACGGAAGGAGTTCCGGCAGGGTAGCTAGCGGAAGGGCTGCCAGCGGGGGTGGTGCTGGGAACGGCCTTGCCACCGGTGGGGTAAGGAGCAGTAGGAATGTTGGTGGGGGGAGTGAAAGTCGAGGCCTCAGAGCAAGGGACAAGAGTCACGATGGTCTTGGTCAAAGTCACAGGAGTGGCAGGCTTGCTGTGAGTGGGCTTTGGCGGGGGAGCAGTGATAGCACCAGTCTGGGTAGCAGGGCACACGGTCGTGTAGACGGTAGTGTGGATGAGAGTAGCAGTGGTAGCGTAACCAGCAGGGCAGTTAGGCACGGAAGCAGCGCACTGGGTGATGGTGAAAGTCTGGACGTTGGTGACGGTTGAGGTAATAGAGCCACCGGTAGGGATAGGAGCTGAGATAGGAGCCGTGGCAGAGGTAGCAGAAGTGACGCCAGAGCCAGTGCCAATGGGATAACCAGGGGCAGTAGCGGTAGCAGACTCAGAACCAGAAGCAGTGGCAGATCCGGAACCAGTGGCGCTAGCAGATCCAGGGCCAGAGGCAGTAGCAGAGCCAGAGCCGCTAGCGGAACCAGATCCGGTAGCAGAGGCAGACTCGGAAGCGGAACCAGAGCCAGTGGCAGTGACGGAGCCAGAGTTAGATCCAGACTCGGAAGCAGAAGCAGAAGCAGTACCAGTGACAGAAGCGGAAGCCGTGGTAGCGGAAAGAGTCGGGACCGACAGAGTGTACGAAGGGTGCTCGCAGATGGTGGTCGTAGGGTAGCTGAGGAGAGCGGTGGAGATGGTAGGAGCAAGATGGATGGAAAGGAGATTCTCAACAGCCACATCAAGCTCGACAGCGGCACCAATGTTCAAGCCATACGATTCCTTGGAGAGAGGGCACGAAGGAGTAGCGCAGAAGAAACCGACGTACTCAAGCAAGTTGGCGAAGACGGCAACCTCGAGACCAGCACCGATCTCAGGAAGGTCAAGGATGGGGATGATGTCGTCAATGTCGACCTCGGCAGCAACACCAAGTTCAACACGAAGACGGAGATCAGCCAACAGCTTGGTGCAGCCGATTCGGACCTCAATGGGTAGGACCTGGACGGACAATCCAGAGAAAGCAGCATCCAGGATCTTTCCGGCGAAGATGTCGGTCTCGATCGTAGCATCCTCCACAAGCTTCAGGTCAATACCAGCGGATAGGTCGATGGCGGTCTCAACACCAATGATAAGGTCAAGGGAGATGAGAGCATCAACCTTAAGACCAGGGAGAGGGAGAGAGATAGGGGCGGGAGGAGTGAACAGGTTCACAGCGATGGTGGCAGCAGCACCGATGCTGATGTCGAGGTCAAGCTTGGCCTCGATGTCCTTAAGGGATAGGCTGAGAGCGGGGACAACCTTGTCCAGGGAGATGCTGGCATTGATGTTACCCTTGGTGTAACAAGTGTCACAAACAACGGCAACCTCAACATCGGCACCAACACCAACTAGAGGGGGAACGGCCACACCGGCAACGACACCGGCGACGAGAGTGGTACCGCTCAAGTCCACACCCAAATCAACGTTGGCAGAGATGGGCTGGCTCAGGTCCTTAGGAAGGTCGAGGTCAAGAAGATGGCGCTCAGAGACCGGGGCAGTGGCGCTGGCGAGGGCCGCCATGGCCACGGCCGCGGAGCCGTGGGTAGAGAAACGCATTTTTTATATCAAACTTCGCAAAAAACAGCAACTGCTTAAAGAATGGACTGGAATAGTAAATATTCCGAAAAAGAATGATTACGCCGGAAGCACAAAAGAGTGACTATCTTGGCCGAAGCTTGATGGGAGTGAAAGAGGAAAGAGAGGCATTGTAAAAGACGGCATAGGCTCTCTTTTCTATGCCTTCGTCTGAAATTAGCATCAACACATTGGCCAAGGGGAATACATGGGCTTCCATCGCTACCCGGCCACCCGTGATTTAGCGGTACTAGGCAATGCAATGAATTCGGAGTATTTCTTCACCTAGTAGCATAGCGGTCAGTACTACTGGCCTAATTCAGATCGTCAAGTTCTGCCATAAGTGATTTGCGTCCCAATGGCAAGGCTCGCCTGAATCGTCTCACCTCCTTTCAGTATCTTCGCTTGTGGAGCTTCCAGGCCTGTCGACAGGGTTTTTTTCCTTTTCTATATCCTGGCAACCTTCGCTAGTTTGTGGGGTTTTGAGCGGATGCGCACGGGCGCCTATGAAGATACTGAGAAAAAGAAGCTAGGAGAGTGAAAGGGGGCTGAGTGGCAGATTAGGAAAAGGAGAACATACGTCTACCTACATACTTCCTTCGTCTATTTGCAAACTAACGAGTATTACTGATATGATTGGACATGCAAAAACTACATTAACGTATCACAAGTTTGAACGCGTCTAAATATGAGAGATGTCGCGTGTTACTATTGGCTTAAGAAATATAACGTCCTATGTATAGCTCGCCGTAATATAAAGTCCGTTGATATTTAGACGCTTATACGCATAGTACATGGTTTGATTACCGTTTTCAAGCCACTGAGGATTATGTTGATCCTCTGTCCCTCCCTCTGCCGAACGTTTCTGTGCGTCGGGATGACGTTTACTCGCATCGCTTTTTGGTTCCTATACTATGTACGTACTATGGATGTAGCATCAACTAGCTAAAAAGCCTAAATTCTTGTGTACTTCCACTTGCTACTGTAATTATACGCGTATAGCATGTATCGTGAAGCTAGAGCAGTAAGCTTTAGGAGTGTTGACAGGCCTCTAAAATGATGATCGGCACAGTTTGGCTTGGCAAACCAGGGCCCTGCATGGTTAATTAAGGGGCAGAGGGGTGACTAGTCAGGAACGGAATGCAGTCACTATCACAACGACACCAGTAACACCACACCGTATACTAGCACATAGGTAAATGATTTATTTAGTGGTGTAAGTAGAAAAGAAGGCTTCCAATAGCTTTTGAGCAGCCTTATTTCGGAGATCAGCTTGTGGAATAGGAACCGCGAATTGTTAATGTTTAATGGTTAAGCTTACTGCTCCTGGTTAGCACTACGTTGAAATCTATATTACTACGCTCCAGACCAGATTCTTCATTCTACTATATTATATTAGTTCAATAAATCCAAGTCTCGACCTTCACATCCAGCTCGTGAAATCCTACATTTTCCGTTACATAGAATATAGAGGGGTCTCTACCTACATACGTACTTAGCCTAGCCTCCTTGCACGAATAGACGACGTTGGCGAGATCTGATAGATCGAAAATAAGATATATCAAAAATAAAAACGTGGATATCGAGATGATTGAATTCGTACCCTAGCTAATAGCTATGGTAATAATCTCCCGTTCATCTGATGTTGACTTAAGTCTCGGTGTCCATGCGCTCTCTTCGCACGGATTTTCCCACAGTAAATATTCATTCCTTTCTTTTATGACGAGTCAAGTTGAAGCATGTTAGTTGAACGCAAGGGTGTGCGTCACTCCGAATCTCTCTTTGATGTTGTTGCTAGGATGAAAAGCTACCTAAAGTATTGGAGAATTGATTTCACGATGAATTGAATTACATGATCACAACTATGCATGACAATTTATCTTATTATGCACAATCTACTTGAGCTACCTATCTATGTATGAACGTATTGATTTATGGTGACGAAACTTCCCCTGACATTCTTACGATGTTGTAATATGTCAGCTACTGCATCTCGACCGGCTGCATGTTGAAATTAGCTGTCCTCTCTCCGGTCTGCCCTATCGTACATGTATGTACTCCAAAAAGAGATCGGATCCATCCGCTGTAATCCGTATGCCAGGTACCAGATGTATGCATGTAGTACCTAACCCTGTAGCTTTTAATCCAAATATTAACCCTTCCCTTAAGGAAGAAACCGGTTGATATATCTCGGCTACTGTGTAAGCTCTTCCAATCTGAAATGCTACCATCCGTCCGGCACATCAGCCCAATGCCATCTTACCAGATTTAAATCCGTACATAGCGACAAATTGACAGTCTTGACGGTCTAGAACTCTCCAATCTTTGGGTCTCCAACGTCGTACATTCGTATTCATGTCTTAGATGGAACATCTAAGTGACGAGCTGTGCAGCCGCATTGCAACATCATCCCCAAAGATCTTAAATCCAAAATTGGACCCCAGCCAATTTGGCCTGTTGACAAAAGCAGAATTTTCAATATACTATGATAAAAAAATCGTCAGATTTCCTCACCATTTCTTGCTCCTTCACTTCGGACAGGGATGATTGCGAATGCCGAGCGTCCCGAGAATTTATGTTGCTGTTTGTTTGTTAGTTAGGTAGTTATTATTTGTGTAAGTCGGGTTTTAGCAGGACTTAAGCATCTACTGTACATAAAACTAGTTCTTCCATTACAAACGCCCGCAAAAGCGGCCAATGTCATAGATATTATCACTCTTTAATTCTTAGGCGTTTTTAAAAAGTAATAAGTCCGGTAAAGCAAGGACTTAGCACGTAGTGGCGTGCGCAGTGTACATAGTGTTTACTTCTACATAGTAGATTTAATTACCTACCTCTTAGCACACAGACGTAGCGAGCAACAGTGGAAGTTTCTACTCAGCAAGTCAAACGGGTTTCTGTAGGGTTTCGGGTCCGATGTATTCAGCTAGCGAAGTCCGCTTTTGCGGACAGCCTCTTCCGTTGTGGACTCTGGCTGCATGGCGGCCCCTCTTGTTTCTTGGCCTCTATATCAGACTAATACTGTTTATCAAACTTAAGCCTCGGAAGTTGAACACATATTACTGTGGATGTACAGAGGCTAGAAAAAGGCTGCCTTTAGTACCAATAATTCGAATACAGATAATCTCCAACAGCCACGGGAATACCGCATAACAAGGCTCTTTCAAGTTCATTCGAGCCTCAAGGGCACTACTAAATTCGGACGAACCGGATAGCTACCTCTAAGATGAATATCCTAAATTTAATGAGATGCTAGCTACCGACGATTTAATATGCTTGTAATTCTATATCTTGCGAATATAGCGGTTCCCCTTTGACGTGCTTTTCCCAAGCCATCCCCGATTCGTCCTCCCGGAACAATAATAACTTCGACAGCATTCCCATATTCGACTAGTCTAGGCCAACGGCACAGCTCCAATGTTCTAGACTTCTACCCCTGGTGAGCACACGCGACAGCTTCCCCTGCTCACAAGGCGACTGAGTTGTCGTAGGCTCCGTGACCCGATTTGACAAGCTCACCTCGCTACCGGCCTCATCGTCGTGCTCGAGAACATAACCCACAGCTTCTAAGCCGCTGGACGGTCCCCTTAATACTCTATAAGCGAACACTGTGTATTAATGCATATAGGCTTTGGTTTGTAATAGGTCATCCACCGCCTATATGCTCAGCATACTTTGGTTCTCGTGCGTATCGCTTACAACTTCCAAACCTTACCCAAACTTTATGGTGGCCCCTTCATTATGGAAATAGGAATGCTACCACGGTTAATATCCCCGGATCTTACGATTCGCGTGTGTTTTCATGCATATAAGCTCACAGCAGTGTCAAGCCTAACCGTTCTAAGTCAATAAAAAAGGTCTAGTTCTTCTACATCACATACCTACGACATGGAAATGAAAATAACTCAGGGGTTAAGAATTTGTCATAGAAAATAGAAACGTCGAAACCAACGCTACGCTGTTATTCGAGGAGGGAAGATAATACCATTAGGTCTATAAGCTTACGATCTATGGTCCGTAAACTTGGTAGCAAATGTGATCCAATTCATCTCGTCTGTCTAAAGTGCATTGGTCGATGCCTAGTCTATCCTCTTACACGGAGAGCACAATAACGCGACTCGCGTTTGGGGGTTCAGTAGCAGTGCTAGAACCTGTGCTTATATCCTCTAGTTAGTTAATTGTAACTACAAACCCGGTGAAATCCCTCCAAAGTCGTGCTGTAAATCTCAATGCCCTTGCGTAAATGCTATGACCAGTGTCCATTCCTTTCACTTAATCTGGATTGGATGAAAAGGATCATTTCCTACCGCTTGAACTGCATCGATGCAAATTTCAGGACTGTGAACATCTTCGCTCATGGCATCTATAACCATGACATCTGGTTCCGAGTCATTAATGGTAAGTGGCTCGCTAACTTGCTGATATAAATACCGGCCCCCTAGATATTGTACGCTATCGTTTCGGTCGACTACTAGCCCTCCGAGATACTCGACCTCGCTATCATTATCAGGTTCTTCCATCTGACCTCTCATATCATCATCGTTGTCACTATCGCTGTCCTCAGACTCCGATAGTTCACCATCAGCATACACTCGATCCTGCTGGTCTAGCCACCTGCGGATATGCTTGTAAAGCCTTCGGACTACAAGGGGTGGGAAAGCATTGCCTATTTGCCGCTTCTGTTCCGGTTGCTGGAAATTGTAGTTCACCGGAAACCCTTGTAGTACTGCGTATTCTCGAAGCGTGAAGTCGCGCTTCCCACTGTAGTGATAGTTTCCTACGCCGCCACCGCAGGTAATCGTACGAGCAAGCGGTACGTCAGGGTTCCACCGGTCATTTTTTAGCTCTTTGAGCTTCCGGGTGCTGTGAAGGGGGTCATATAGTAATGCATCTCGAGGAATCTTGCTTAAAATTTGCCTAACTGTCTTGTAAGGCTTGGTCCCTTGATCGGGATTTGGATATTTTGAGTGCGTTGCTGGCGGAAATGGTGGTAGCTTTTCACCCGGGCAGGAGCCGAATATAATAAGCCGTTGTCTCTGCGATGCCGCTCCCCATTGGAGTAGGTTAGCCACTCTCCATCTGACGGAGTAGCCATATCGTGTGAATCCATGAATCAAAGCATTAAAATAGTATTCAAATCTCGAGTGGAGAATACCATAAGTCTGTTCCACCGTGAAAATTCGTGGACGAAAGACCTTAACTAATTCATGACAGGCAAACAAGATTGCAATATTTGCCTCGTCGCCTGCGCCAGGAGTAGTGTGGGCTGGCGACCAATACTGGCACGGCGGTGATAGGTGAAGCACATCAATATGGTCAGTGGAAGCTTGCCTTGACATGATGAAGTTATACATATCATCTTCGTGTAATTCTGTTTCTCTAAACTCTTCACGGTAAGTATTGCAGGCCCCTTTTGCATGATCACAAGCTACCGTGATACGAAAGCCAGCAGTCTTAGCACCGCATGATGTTCCTCCGGCTCCACAGAACATGTCACCAAAGGTATATTGCTGCCCTGGCTTCCTCGGAATCCACTCACTAGGCAATTCATCAGATTGATCCTTAGGGTCATCAACATCTACCATCATCTGCGAGTTACTTGTCTGGCCTGGGATGAATGAACCGCCGCGAACTATCCCGCCGCGCCACTTGTTTGTCAAACAGGAACTAGGCGTGCGGTACCTTTCCTTTGACACCTCTTCGTAGGTTATACGCGATACCTCGAATTCAATAGGAGGCTTGCCATTGCACCGCTTCATAGCATCGCTCCAGATGGTTCTGCACTTCCAACGGCATATAAGGACTCCCCTCTCTTCTATATCACGAGTGTCCTTATAGATTCCGTTAGGAAACCGGTGTTCGGGAAAGTCCTTATTGGTGATGAGAAAATTCCGAACCGATTTAATATTGATCAAAGGTATCTCAATCGCCGCTTGTTCCTCGTCAGGTCGGTGGTCGTCTTGGTCAATCTCAAGCATAAAGATAAGTTCATTCCGGAGTCGTGGCAGTTGGCCCCTTAAGTTTCTCGCGCGCGTTAGAGGGAGCCCGCGAAGGACGATGCCATTCTCGGTGATGATAATGTTCTGGATAAGTAGGAATGATGCTTGTTGTAACGCTGTAACTGCTTCCATCTCAACAAGAACACCACGCTTTAGTACTTGGTTTCCGTAGTCATGTCTTTCTAGTTGCCGATCCGGGACTATTGCTAGATTACGCCTGGCGCGTTTCTCTCGAGGCCTTCGTGGTGCCCTTGCTGCGGCTGCAGGCTCAGGCACGGTCAGATCAATCACCTCGATCACCTGAGCAATATCTTCTGCTAAGGCCTCGTCCTCTTCGGGTTGGTTGGCTTCGCGGTTGTTAATAGTGCTACGACCAGCATGCGAAGGCATTTCTCGAAAGCGACGTTCAATATCAGCTTGAATGCTGTCTTGTGGGCGCTCCTCTGACTCTCCCCGTGGAATAAGCCGGCGGCATCCCCCAGAGCCGCACAATGAATCAATATCCGGACCCATAGTTGTTTAAGTGTCAACTATGATTATGATGTCAGTATCTTGGTTCATCTGAACTTGGTGGGTGCTTAGTAGTATAGTGTCAAGTTTAATGAATCAGAAACATGATAGATTGAGACAGGTAGTAAGTACGGAGGGTAGGTACGAAGAGTAGGCACGGAGAGTAGGCATAGAGAGGTCATGGTGTGAGAGGGTCGTATTCATACCGTAGAACGTGCTTTTTTACCTTTTCGAGGAGGGATGCTGATGTTTATGAAGACAAGACGAGGGAGGCTGCTGTGGCTGGAGCCTATATCGGTTTGGCTCTGGTGCCTTTCTGGCCAGGATGGGGTGAAACAGTAGAATCAGTTAGAGTATAGATATCTAGTAGAAATATCTAGTAGGGTGAGAGGATAGGATAAGGAAAAGTTGCCTCGGCAGGTAGGTGCCTATCTAGCATGTACCACGGGTCGTTCTTGAAAGTACTATGGAAGCAGTTTGATTGGTGAATTAGAATGAGATAGCCAGTAATAGCTGAGGTCGGAAGGAAGGCATATGATGTCCTTTGCCGACTTTGGGAGGAACGTGGATATAATTAGGATCGATTGGTATTCGAGACTGTATATCCAAGCAAGATGTATTTGCGCCAATCATAGCCGAGAATACAGAATGAACAGGAAACTACGGTTGAAACCTAGAAAAAAGGTGGACATGGGTAGATTCACACACTCGAAATATCATGGAGTAGAGGTAAAGGTTAAATCAGGAGAATATAATACGACATAGAAGGACCATATGTACCTGTAGAACTAGCTATAAAAATTAAGAAAACTATGCTGTCTTACAAGAGTTTGAATATGGAAATAGTACTAATTATTTCATTATTAAAGCTTAATGTTATAAGTTATTTCTTTAAGTAGTGAAGAGTTGTGAATTAGGCACGGGGATACTTTTAGAAAAAAGCAAACCGTTAGTGGATTGATCTTTGCAATAACATTTATTATCTATCATAAAATATGAAAGTGCGACTCTAGGCAGCAATCCATTCATCTACGATAAGAAGCCAGCTATTCCATTGTAGAAAATATTCTTATTTTAAAAATAGTCATTCGGTAGGATTTCTTTGGGCTTATATTTTCTTGGAAATAATTTTTATAAGCTAGGATATGCAATGATCTTAAAAGACTTATAACGCACACAGCCATAGCAAACAAGTGAGTGCATCTTATACCTTGGAACTGGTTTGCTTGCCTTTTTTGGTATAATCATCTCTGTGAATAGCAATGCTTCCAAATAAAAGATGTAACTGGTATGGAGCTCTAGGTGGACTTCGTATATATCATACTTGAATATAAAACACTTAGATGTAAGAACTTCTAACTATATATTAACATATATGGCTTGTACTTGGATTGAGTGAAGTATATAAGTAAAGGAGTGACCCCTTTAAAAAGTGGATATCCAAAGGTTCTAGGTTAGAAGTTCCGCCGATACCCGACGGACATTTTCAATCCGGAAGGAAGGCGTCGGGTGGGTCTTCCGATAGCGCGTATCGCTACTGCGTTTGTCGCTACCGTCGAACAAAAACTTTTGTAATCCGCCTTCGATTTCCGTCGGCGATAATGATTTACTTCCTGTATAATTTCTATAAGCCAACTCAAACGTGTATAGAATGAAACCTGCCAACGTCTTACGTATCAATAACAGTGAGCATGAGGAGACGTTACTATCTCCATCACCTAAATCTACGAAACGTCGCAGCGCGGAAGACAAGTCGACCGGGGAACCGCAAAAGCGACGGCGCCGGGCATTCTCTTGCCTGTCATGCCAGAAGCTGAAGTGCAGATGCGAATATGACCCTGGTGCGCAGGGTTGCCATCGGTGCCAGACATTGAGGTTCGCAAAATGATATCCTTGGCGTATTTGCCCGTACCCTATGTATTCTTGCACGGCGTATGTCAAAGGCTTTAACTAATAGTTTGCGTAAAGAATTGAATGCTCTCTTCGTGGAGAAAACATAGTATCTTCATCCAACTTAAACCCCGAGCCAGCTACTTCAAACATCGAAGAAAGGTATACTTCTAATGCCTAGGTTTGGGGGGTGGCTCTGAACCATTATCCCCAATTTGTTGTAGTAAGCTTACACACTCATTAGGCTTCAACGGTATGAATGTGAATTGCAAGAGATTAAGTCAATGCTCAAAGACCTAACTTCAGGTGCCCAATCTCAAAATGGTCGAGCTCTAGCTAGCAAGAGTTCTTCCAATGTTGGTGACGGCCACACGCTACGCGTAGAACAAGAAACTCACATTCCCGAGTATTTCTCGGCCCCAGCTGATAAAGGGGCCCAGTCTGCACCGATTGTCGTGCTTAGATCAATATCCCAGCAAATCACTAGAGGCTATAGAAGGTTGCTGGAACATATTAACGTTGATCTTGTGCAGCTCCAGCTTCTTGACGAACAGACTGCAAATGAGTTAATCCACCTGTGAGTCTGAAACCTGCTTCAATAGCGGATGCCCATCTCAGGTAGCAGTGTGCTTATTAACACGAGATGAAGTTTCTTCCGCTACCAAGGTCACAATCTTCTCGTCTGTGGTGTAGAGGACTTGACTGCAAGTAGCGAGACTCGTAGAGTATCCGCTTTCTTGCACAGCGTTTGCTGTCTAATGGGCGTCGCCTACCATAGCGATATATGCGGATCGTCGTTGCATAGGCAGATGTACGAACAAGTTCGAATCACACTGGGACAAGCTCTTCTATCGAGCCCCCTGAATCTTGAAGAGATCAATGCCGTGTTGATAATGAGCAACAATGCAAATAGCCCAGGCGGTGTATGTGGATGCGATCTTGATTGATGTCCATGATAACTTCTCTCTAACTTTAAACAGAACGGAGTCGACTATGTAGACAGCTGGTTATTGACTGGTTACTGTGCTAAGCAAGCTATGCTTAGTATCAGTTTCTCGAAGATAATAAATAGCATAAAACAAGGGAAATTAACGAGTGAGGATCATAAAGCCATTCACTTATGGTCTAAGATTTGTCTCCATCATCTCCAGTAAGTATTGATATTCGCGGTTCGTTCTGATAACTAATACGCCACTTGTACTATAGTTGGGCTGCGACAACAGGCAGGCCATCCATCATACCAGCTTCTTACATCAACCAATGCAACATTTTGCTCAACTTCTACCAAGCTACCATGCAAGATGGGATGCTCGTCGCTGAGATATTGCTCTATTCAACCTTACATCAGAAGCTCACGCATCAGTCGTATCTTGGCGATGGCGGCGAATGTAAAGAGTTCCTATCGTGGAAAGAGAAATGGAATCACTTATTAGGTGAGTTACGCGTCTATTGGGATATTTAATAGATTTTCTAAACATCCTAGGCCTTCCAACATCATCAATGCTGAAAATTGGATATCATGCTGCTTGTCTTATCCTAGCTGTTCGGTCGCTAGAAGAAGTCGGGCAAGGGCTACGGCCACGGATGTTCCTCTCGGAGATGGATGGAGAGGACGCAAGCGATAATGAATACCATGCTTCAACACACCCGCGACGAACCAGAGACGGAGATGGCAACACCTTACGAATAAATGCGTGTAAGTACGCCATGCTTGTTTTGCAGACTTTTCTGGAAATGCCGTCCTTCCTCATGGATGCGATCCCTACGTGTCTGTGCCTATGCATCGGGTATTGCGCCCTACTCCTCGCGCATTACGATGAGTCACAATCAAAGGTCTCAGATCAGGTTAGTCGAGACTTGATCATACAAATCGACCAATGGATTAGGACGTCCCCTGGTAAAGCTTGGTCCTTTAAGTACGGGACGCTTGCTAAGCATAAAATGGAATCCCGAACCAGCGGTGATTCAGGCTCGACGAGCGACCACCAGACGCCAACGAGGACGCATCCTCAGAACCATGACAATGATCAAGACGGAATAGCCGCACCGATCGGGGCCGATAGTCATGACCATAATCATCATGAGGCGGCGGGATACCACGCGAGGGAAATATGCTCACCAGAGGCTCAGCAACTTGACTCCGAGTCGATTTTTCCACCCTTCGACATGTCAGAGCATGCGATATTCCCCAGGATGGAAGACTTCTTTGGTGGTGGCTTTTTGGATTTCGTGGGATAGGATTTAGACTACTAAATCATTTATTAGATCCAATTATTGCTCGACTCGTATCTAAATATTAGTTGGCTCAGGTTGCCTTGTTTATATCCCTGAATAGTAGAACTAGGGTATGTCCACATTCCCGGTGTCAAACTACGAACATAACGACTGTCATATTAAGGTAGAGGCTATATTAATTATTAACTATCTAAGTCTATATTCAACGCTGCTCGGGTTAATATTAATGCAACCCTTTCCATAATCGACGTTATAATAGTAAGTGATTCTATACAATGTTCTGAACTTTGAATACCTCTTAAGGGTACAACGCTGAATATTAAATTCCAAGCCGCTGAAGACCGTATTTTTCTTGTTTCCACTTTCACAAACTAGATGTAGTGTCATAATCCTATCTCCTTGAAGACACTATAGTATCGTCTACCCATGTTCCATTTACCTCCTCTGGGTCTACGCTTGCCATATTTAGGTCGTCGAGCAAGCGATTTATTTTCATCACACGGTTAGGATCGTTTATTATGATGTCATCTTTGCCAGGCGGTTTATATGCGAAACTGTCGTATAGATCTCCGTCACGGGTGCGCTTTTTGTACGCCGCGCACGCAATTTTGAAGCTCAATGGCCTGGACGTGATTGTTTCTGAACTTATATATGTCCACTCCCGAGGATATAGACACTCTAGACATGCCGGATCCTCAAGCACTCTCCGTGTAAGGTGCCAGAGAAGCGAGAAAATATCTATAAGTAAGACCTCCACCGCAACCTTTCTGCTATATAACGCTTCGAGATATTTAACCTCAACTGATAAGTTTTCTCGTGCTACAAATATATACCGCCAGGGATCCAGTTTTCCTCCGCTGTACTCGGCGAACCGCAAAGGCATTCTAACATCAGGTTCATATAGATCCTGCTCGTCTGGAGGCTTTAGCGATGGTACGAGGACTGGTATTTTTCCGATGGGGGTATCCTAGTATCCACCAAGATAGAGGCTTGACGAGTCCTGCATGGTTCGTGAAGAAACGGGTCCTTGCAGAGGAGGCCAGGACGTGATGAGAGGGATGTCTACTCTAGCTTCGTCCATCACTATTGAGAAGTCTTTGCTTTCCAAGAATCCTTTTGTCGTTCTGGGATTGAGGCTGAAGTGGCTGCCGTATTGGAGTGTATATGGAGGTAGTGCTGAGGTTTGATGTCTGTGATTTAGGTGGAGTCTACTGATCCATTCGCTATTTGTTTCTAGTGAAGGGGATGAGTGTATAGGTCGTAGCGTCTAGGTCGTAGTGTCTAGGCAATGCTAATATGAGAATCTTAAGTACCTGTATGTAAGTGTATAATTGGTGCATGCAAAAAGATTATTAGGTATTTTGAGATCAAGCCTTGGATTTGGTTGGCTAATGCGATAAAAATTTTTTTTCCTAGTTCCCCAACTCTTTTAAGTTTTAAGTTTAAGTTTAAGTTGACATATATTCGTTCTTACCCGTTCGTCTCAGAATGTTTCTATTAATGTTAACTTCGGCGTTCTCCACCATGTCAATCCATAAGAGGTATACTGTATATGCACCTACCTATTCGATTTCACGTGGCCTGCGGCGATAT
This sequence comes from Daldinia childiae, assembly GCF_008694065.1. Classification (NCBI taxonomy): domain Eukaryota; kingdom Fungi; phylum Ascomycota; class Sordariomycetes; order Xylariales; family Hypoxylaceae; genus Daldinia; species Daldinia childiae. The sequence goes on from NW_022984643.1 coordinate 276,348, forward strand.
CCTAGAGCAATACCAATACATATTTGATTACTTGCAAGGTCCAGGTCAGTTATGTTTATTTTATTTAGTTATTCTATTTTCTGTTACACAGCGGGGAATATTCTATAAATAAACCCGAAACATAGATATTTGCTTGAGTAAAAGGTGGTGAATGTTCCTGTCTTGTATACCTTAGGTACAACATATAGATACCTATAGGTAAGAGTGGTGGAGGTCAAAGGTGTGGAAGTAAGTACCTAAAGTACCTAAGCGGAAGATTTAAGGTGGCGGAGATGGCCGTGAATTTAGAGTGTTGGTGGTAGGTACCCTAAGCTGTAGTGTCACGGTGGAGGTCCCAGTGGCAGTGACTTGCCTAATTTGTCGCTACAGAAATGCTTGCACACCTGCCTCTTACCTCCCAATGAGTCCGGACCCCTCCAAAGCCCCACGTAAAAAAAGCCCTCTAAATACATTGCCCCACTAAAAGTTTCTTTCCCTTCGAGTCCCAGTCGCAACTCAAACTCTAAACTTTTCCCTCTAGCCCTTCCTTTTCTATACATGAATCCTTCTTCTCTATCTTTCTATATGATCCTCTAAAATCAGCTTCTTCACCTCCCCTTCTAAACTTTTCCCGCGTTCTTCAATAGTACACAAGCTGTAAAAATATCAGATTTCCCCCACTATTCTATCTTCTGCATCAGCCAAGATGGTGGAGAAGATCTACGTCACTTACAACGATGTAAGCAGATCTTGATCTTGCTTGTTTACCTATTGCAACCTCACCACAACATAACCCCCGCTGTTCCTGCTTCTTGCTTCGGGGAGCCGGTGAGAAACCGGCTATGCCGTCTGAAAATCCGAAAAGTTGGTTTGCGTCTGTAATTATCTAACCGATTTGGCGACCAACAGGTTCACAAGCTCTGCCAAGAGGCAGCCCCCAAGATTCTGAGTGCGTTCAACCCGCAACTCATTATCGCCATCGGCGGTGGTGGTTATGTGCCCGCGCGAATCTTGCGCTCTTTCCTCAAACAGCCTGGCAGCCCCAACATCCCTATCCAGGCCATTGGCCTCTCCCTATACGAGCAGCTGCCCGTAAAAGATTCCTCGAGCGTGGGCGAAGGTGTCGTAGATCAAATTGGAACTAAGGTCACCCGCACTCAATGGCTTGACCTGAGCAGTCTGGGCGAGATCCAGAACTTGGTCGGCAAGCGCATCCTGATCGTCGACGAAGTTGACGACACGCGAACGACGCTAGAGTATGCCGTCAAGGAACTGGAGAAGGATGTCGAGGAAGCGCGAAAAAAGTTGGGCAATGACGACAAGACAGAGTTCAGCATCTTCGTCCTACATGTAAGTGATCGCAAGTCCTAGGATGTCAGGAAGTCTGTCACCGCAGCTGCTAACAGATACAACAGAACAAGGACAAGCGGAAGAAGGGTACATTGCCCTCGGATATGATAGAGCAATCACGATATCTTGCAGCGAGAACGATAGGCGATGAGTGGATATGCTATCCGTGGGAAGCAACGGATATCGACCTACACGACGAGCTAGCGAAGAAACAAACAAACGGGAACGGTACTGCTTAGGTGCAGTCAGTAACTGGTTTGCGGTTGGAGCCTTTCCTTTTCGGATAGGTAGGATAGACATGGCGTGCTAGATAGACACCGCGGGCAACTCGATACGCATCGAGAATCTAGGCTCCAAACCGAAGACCAAAGAAATATAAAAATTTCGGACATTCCATAAAGCCGATTCGAATATGAAGTAGTTCTTTGGCGAATTGTTCTATTGCTCGACAGGGGTATATATGATGTAGCCATCTTTCTCTAAGCACCGAAAGTACCCTCCCTGATATGTTTTTCTTTAAGTCTCTTTTCTTGCTTCATGAACTCTCGAATGCCAACCGGCACGTCCTTGTATAGGTCATCGTCCCAAAAGTCCTTGGCAATCTTGGGTCGATCAGCCATCTTCAAATCCGGCTGCCAGTTTGCCTCACTGCCGCTGCCATCGTCATCCATACTTGTAGCACTGGTTGGACCCGATAGCCCCCCTTCCGTAACTTTGGCTGCGCGTGGAACCTCTTTGGATGGCTCTCCTTGTTGCGATTGTTGCGCTTGCAAAGCTTTCTCGGCTATCGCAGACGCGCTAACCCAGTCCTCCATCTCGTCGCGGTAGCGGTCCCAGACACAGTTCACGCACCCACTCATGCAGCAGTTGTCTGGCTCTTCTGGCCGCGGGGGGACTAAGACGCCGGCTATTAGCGTACTGCGGTTCCGGATGGCTTCGAGGCGCTCGGCTCTCTCGGCTGGGCCAGCGAGTCGCGAGCCAAAGATAATACGTGCCTTTTCTTGTGCTGTCGCCGGCTTTGCTGAGGTTTCAGGCCCGGTAGAAGAGGATGAAGACGACGGGGTGGCCTCATCCTTGGACTTTTTGGCGGGAGCCTTCTTGACGGTACTCCGGGGAGATTTAGGCGATGAAGTAGGAGGTTCTTCGGGCTTGATGTCGGGAATAGGTTGCGGCCTGTTAAGGACAGCTTCGTAGTAGAGACCCAGCGGTACCGCTTGCTCTGAAGCCTCACCGGGAGTACCACCAGGTAGTTTTGAGCCGCCTGAATAGAAGACGCGAGGAGCCTGAGGCTGTCGGATAAGAGACCCGAGCCTAGAAGCTCTTATTAAAGGCCTTGTAGGAATCGGCATTGTGAAGACCAATATATGCCTAAGCGTGATATTGAGAACAAGGCCGGGGTGGATAGAAAGCAAGTGGGATAGAATTACGAGCGAATGAAATAAAGGAGAAAATGGGTTGACTTTTTTCCTGTCGACCTCACGTCATCGGAAGAAGATTGGGGAGATGGAGGGGGGGCAAATTAGTGGCAGGTAGGTACAGCATCTTCGTTGTATCACGTGGCAAACAATACGCCTAAATCATAAATACCTAAATACATGTTACATGTACATACCTTATCTGCTTATATTAGCATGACCTATTTCTAGATCTGCGCTAAAGAAAACAAGGCTGATAAGATAAGAAATAGCGGGTAGCTTTTTCGGCGCGTCAACATCCACTTATACAACTTGACCTAACGCGTTTTATAAAAAAAATATGTACCTATTTCAACCTTATTAATATTAATGTGAAGTATACAAGAGAAGGGTGATTTCAGTTCAATTGGGCACTTGTAATAAGATAGGTTCCAAGTAACCCTTTATATTCTCCAATTTTTTTTGTATAACCCATCCCACATCAAATCTACGGCAGTATAGCAATAACAAACATCAACACATGCAAATCCAAATCCAAATCCAGGTTAAGACTTATCAAACCCCGGCCAAGTCCAGTCCAAACCCATGAAGTCGATATACGATTGGAAATATTATGATTGGATAAGAGGGGATATTTAGGTTATTCGATGGACTCTTCAGCTCCGAAGCGCCGCAAGACGTCGCCTACGACGAATATTCCCATAGGCGGTTCGACTGCGCCGTCATCCAAAGATGACCCTGTTAGAAGATCTACGCGACATCAGATACCATCTTTTGCGTCGCCGACAAAGGCTAGCCTTGCGCGATCGAACCCCGATATTCTAGAACGAAGAGGTACCTCTAGAAACCAACCTTCGGAGGATGCGCTCGCAGCGTCAGAAGCAGGAAGTCTCCCAGATCATACCCTAGGTGATTCAGATATTAGACAAGCAGGAGATGATACAGAAACAAGGAGTCGAGAGGCGCAACAAACGCAATCCACCTCGGCTGATCAACCATGGAGTCCCGTTCGACGCGCTTCAGGAGCTATGGCCTCCAGACCACGAAGGACACCAAATAAGCCATCGCCACGTCCATTACCTGCACCTTCGGCCGAAGAAGAAGAAGAAGAAGAGTTGATGAACCCTTTTAAAGGTCGAGTATTACGGCGCTCTCCACCTCCCGGAGAGGCTATACTAGAAGAACCAGAGCTTCCACCTACGCCAACACAACAAGGCATATCTGACCCTGCCTCGGTCCAAACCTCCCCCGTGGGAATTCATAACACACCTACCAAACGCCCAAGAAGGAGTCGAGTATTAGCCGAGCGAATTAAGAGTTCCCCTCTAAAACAACCACCACTCCGTCATCCCGAATTCACAAAAGAAGTCACACGTGAAGAGTCACCATCCCGAACGGCAGAGAGAACGCTCAGGGCACAACCACAAAGCCGGAAGAAGAGGCGAAAATCGCATCCAGCCCGAAATGCTGAAGAACCTGATGCACTAGCTGAGAAGAAAGCGCTGCGGGATTCGTTACTTGCTGAAGTTGCTCGCTTAAAATCAGATCTAGACTTGGCAACTCGTGAAAATACTCTCTTACACGAATTGCAACAAGGAAGGAGATCTAGTACAGCGCCAAAAGACCCAGAAGACAGGGAGTCTCTTCTGGATTTACTCCGTCGGCACACTCTCCCTCCCGAAAATGAGGCGGCTCCCGATCCAACACAAGACTGGCTTGAAGCCGCATTAAATCCCATCTCATTTCTCCCCTTTAGCAAATCGAGCTTGTCGTTTCCATCTATATTTTCTTCACCGCGAAATGATGCTGATGCGGAAACTGAAAAGCTTCCTATTTCTCATCATCCCGTGCCGATGACAGCGGAGGAAGAATTGCCTTACCTCCAAATATTCACCCCCTTAGCTTTCACGTCTACTGTCTCCATGATACCCCGCGACGATCCCGGAAATCCAGGACCACTTATGCAAAAATATACTATATCCGCTTCGTCAACACCACCAGGTCTATTTGCCGCGACAATTGAAATGACAGTAAACACCAAAAGGCTATCTATTGCTGAACTGAAAGTCCCACGTCTTGAGCCGTCCGCAGTTGGCGAGCTGGGGCCTTTCGTGGAACGGGTCGTTAGAGGTACGGGGACCAGCGCTTTAACAAGGAATGTTAGCGTCATAACTTGGGCTATGAGTGAATGGCTCCGCGTCGCAACAAAGAGAGCTCGATTTTGGTGTGCCGTCGAAAGGGACCTGAGAAGCAGCGAAGGGCTGGCAAAATGCGCTAGGGAAATGAGGACAGATACGAGGAAGAAGGGTCGAGGCCGTCGAGCTATGACAGCGGATGATGAAAACGATGACGATGAGCTTGAGGACCAAGACAATAAAATGCGCTTCACTAAAGCTGATATGCTACCTCATCTAGGAAGAACATACCTTGACCTAGAGCTGACCAGCCTCGGCGACCCGGAGGATAATCCAGGTTCTCGTATTGAATGGCATATCGAATTCGACTGGACCGGAGAAGCACGAAGCAAAATAGGATTATTGCTAGGGACTCCGGCGAAGTGTAAGTCAATTCAACTATCCAACACAATACGTATATAAATAATCTAACTCATAATAGGGCACGGACAAGACACAAAGGGTAGCTTAACAAGTATACCGGGAATATTTGACAAGTTGATCCAAGAAAATAAAGATCCGATGGAAGCTCTAAAGACAGTAGTCGCATTGCTAGTTGGGGAAGAGTAAAGGGGAAATAGTACATGCATACAAGCGGGTAACTTGATTTGTTAGGTCATGACTTATTACGTGTTTATGAGGTATGACGATACTTCGAGCTGTATACCCAATCGAGAAACTAAATAGCTAGGATTCATCAGGTTTAGCCGATGAGTCTCCCTCGATATTCCAAACTACGACGAGGCTTCTTGGAACAGAAACCTTGTCGAGATCTCTCTTCCTCGGTTCTCCGTGGGCTTAGCTACAAGGAATTATATGTAGTCCATGGTGCAGAATATGAGCCACTAAGTAAAAAAAGGCTATAACTAAATTTGGTGATGCCCTCTTGTGGATTACTACGTGTTCTAGATCAGGTAGTTACAAGTACAGAACCGAAAACAAATTAATAAATTGCCAATCAGCAATCTATGACATTTGCAGGTCTCTTAATCATTAATTTATATTGACATCCTCTCACCCCGTCTGAAACTAGGAAGTTGTAGTTTACAACTAGTTATAGGAACAAGATAGGTGCTTATTGTATGACTTGACAGTCTTCATCCCTACGACCTTTCTATCTCATTCTACCACCACTCTTCGCGACCGCAATTAATCCACCTCAACACCTAGACGTCGGAGATCGGTCTTGGCCAACTCGATTTCAGCCGTAAGTTCTTTGTGGGCCTCGGGGACATCGTGGAAGGTCATAACGTTCCAACCGAGGCGGAAGAGCAAGTATGCGCCGAAGGAGACAAGGGCCCAGAAGGGGAGCTATGTATTTCAGACGAGCATTAGTTAGTTATAATTTCTTTCATTTCTGTTTGAACAGGGTGGCGCAATATTTGAAGTCGAAAGGACAGGTCAAGTAGAATCGAATTGGAATTCAACATACGACAGGGACGATCTCGGTCTGCACTAGTTCAGGGAGAGGGACGAGGTTCAGGTACAAGGCGAGATAGAGCTACGGAAACATATTAGTAAGCGACTAAGGTAATATAGCAGAGCAATTGAGGGTATTCAAGAAGATCTCGTTCGAATTCGACGTACAGAGGTGACCAAGAGGCCGACGGAGATGGTCTGTTGCGCACGCGTCATATTGATTATAATTTTGCGTATGTACGAAGGCTGACGAAATTATAGGATTGTAATGAAACCGTCACTTGCGTAAAAATCAAGGTCGTGGTAGGTTTATTAAAGGAGTGACGTGAAGAGAGTGAGTATATATTGTAAGTCTCGAAATTTGGTGGTGATAATGTTGTCTTCCAGGCCAGATTGGATAAAGTCTATTTTATCGCTGCGCGACGCGGACCATATGTCAATCTACCCGATAAGGGGAGCCTAGACGTTTATGCTATCAGGTTATGCATATGTATGAATATATACAAGCTTATGCATATATACAATTTTACAAGAGTGCTCCAGTTTCCTTAATATAACTACTAACATCCCCTTCTCAGGTTCTTACTCTCTTACTCAATCACACTTTTAAATCCCCAATTCAAATTTGTTCGGGACCAATGTAAAAATTCTAGTAATTTATATATAATGTATAGAGGTCTCACGTTCACGTATTAACTTAAAGTCTACGTTTGAATCTGCTACTAATGATACTCGACAGGATGATTTAATGTTCTTTATTTCCAGAAACTCGTCGCAATCGTACCTCTATTACTAGAACTACTTAGAAAAGATTTACTAACGAAACTAATGTTCAATTAGCCCACGTAGCCAGTATCAGGCCTGCTGTCATTACATAAATATTGCCTTAGAGAACCTAGGCACAAAGTTCATGAGCATGCCCAGAGCTCCGTAAGCATCGAGAATTTAGCGAGTCAACCCTATCCATCTCTCATTACAGCATAGGTTCATTCATAGAAAGCCCGTAAGTAATACGGGGACTATAGTCAGTACCCCTAGGAATTTCCACGTAGCTGCGACTCCCCTGAGTTTAGCCGATTCACTAACTGGTATCTGGGTTGGTGATGTAGTCGGTGCTGACGTAGAAGACGTGCTATGGAAAGACGTGGTACAGGGCGTAGAATGAGAAGATGAACCAAGAGGAACTGGAACTAAAACTATGAGGCAAGTATTAGATTTCTTATATCGTGATGGGAAAATATATCGAACATTAAAATAACTTACCAGTCGAGGTCGAGCAAGGTATCTTCGTGGTATTGGCATGAGTTGAAGAGTAATTAGATGTGGACGCGGGGTAACTAATACTTTCCCTCGTAAGAGCTGTGGGTGTGATATTAGGAGTACGAAGCGTGGTGTCCGACTGGGAGCGGGTAGACCCGATAGGAGAGGCCCCTGAGATGTTGGTCATATTGGATGTTATTGTGATAGAGATTGTTCCTTGGAGGGTGCTCGTACGTGTGGTGGTGCCGGATAGTGTTATATCTGGAGTATGCGACGGAGTTTCCAATGTACCGCATTGAGATAGATACTTTGTAACAGTCTCAGTGACGCTCTTGGTAACGGTTTCGTCCACAAGACCACCGCCTGAATAGCCCTGTGCGGCGTATGAGAGGGGTGTCAGTAGGCAAACGAGTGACAGAAGCCAGTATATGGCCATTGTGAACGAGTGACTTGGAGGGGACGTGGTATGGCCGAATATAGAGGCCGGAATAGCTTAGACGAGGGGGTATCGGGACTCCCCTTCTTTATAATACCTTAAGTGATCTGCCCAGGCAAGATCGTAAGTCGTCCTGTCCTACCTGTTCCTCACCACGCGCATGATCCCCAGATTAGCGGAGCATTTCAATTTGAAGTCATTGCTAACGCTAGTAGTACGAGCATTGATTCGCTCTAAAGGAAGGGTATACCAAATCTTCAGACGAGTGGGTTTGCTCCAAACACCACGACGTTTGTGTCGCACAATGGGAGTTGACGGAGATTACAGGTATGACTTAGGTGTATACTGAAACATACGGATGGTTGAACTCGCGTCAAGAAGCGTTATTACTGCCGTTCTGGTCAGTGAGGATAATTAGTGTTGAATACATGCCTATTCGTAAGACAATCCTGTAAGCGTATGGTACGATCACGATTAGTGAAATAGTGCTTGGTAGTGACACCGTACGATGAACATCCAGACTTGGGATAGAATAAAAATTTCAACTGTCCCCATCTATCGAACAGAGAGCAGTTGGCTATTAGGGGATGGAAGTAGCATATTAAACCCCAATCAAAAGGGGACAGGGGAAACTACCGTATAAACATTTAACATCTAAACTACCTCATCTAGCTCGAAAAATAGGATTCTCACAGATGTAGTAGCTTCGTGCTTACTACCGAGTGGAACGGGCGCTCGCGGCGGATTCTAACATCTCACCTACGGACCGCCGAAATTAGTCCTTTCACGAACTCGAGGGGCATTCTCTGCCTGCCTCTCTTGTATGGAGCCACTATTAGGTCCACAGAGATTCCTAGCTAATGACCAGCAGCCAGTTATCTCACTCCCCGAAAGAATAGTAGGATCAGAGGACATGTACTATCTTCTGCCGTGATGCATTGGGGCCTCTAAATTGCATTGTCCTGACGTAACAGTCTCAGACTCCTATCCATCAAATGATCATGGTGCTGGTTACTTGTGTAACTTGATACGACGCATCTCGATCATCAAGTCTGTGGTTTTCATACTACACGGCCGCGACCATGAGACATAGTAGATGCTCTCGGAATATGTGCTGATGGCGTGTTTTTTCGGACTCTAAAGTAGTAGAGAGAAAGTAACCGGAACCATAGGTTTTGAGCAAGATTGAAGATTTTTTAGGTATGCCCCAAGGATAATGTTTTCGGGGGTTCTGTTTAAGTTGTTTGTCACTTTAAGGGTTGGTGTTTTACCCCCTCCCCTCCCACTCGCCCCCTTTTCTTTTTCTTTTTTCTTTTTTTTTTTTGCTTACCCCTGAGCTGTATGAAATACTTCTTGTCTTTTAACTAGTTAATAACTAACTATACATACTTCTGACTGTTAATAAGTTCTCAATTTTTTGTATGTCACTTTTATATATAAAATATAAGATTCGAATCAAAAATTCAAGTACTCTTAAAATATTTTGATGTGCGCTAATAATAACGAATTACATGGAAGGAATGAATAGGAATGAATTGTAGGACGCGCGAAAGGAAAGAAAGCGCTGACGCGTCTGCCCCGCTAATCAATTATCAGTGGATAGACCCGTCGCAAAATGGCACAGAGCCTCACCTAATATTCACCCGGATCGAAAGCCGATTAGTGGGTTCCATGGTTTGGAAGTAACGGGATGTTCCTGAGATCGGGTACATATATACCTCCTTACCCTAAGGACCTAACAATTTGTTTACGTAATCATTAGTTGAACCTCGACTTTTACACTTTTGATCTGATGTCCTTCTATAAATTATCTTCTCATAATCGATATCTGATTACTTCTCCTTACGAAAGTAGTCCATAGAACCTTACTATATCAGAATTAGACCTGTGATGGGCCCGAGACTATGACGCCTGACGAGATCCAAGACCTATTCAACAACATTCCCCAAGATGAGGAGTCGAGGGTCCAAGCGCTAAAAGATCTTCTTAGCACCGCTCAGGAACTACAAGAAATCAAGTCCCCTGAACTTCAGGTCTTAGCAGAGCAGATAGGGAACGGTAGTAGAGAAGGTCAACAAAACCCCAATCTCATAAAGTATCTATATAGTCTTCACTTATATATATATATATAATACCTTAGCTAACACTCACATCTTTTTAGAACGATGGAGAGTCCCACTTGGAAGGTCTGGTCTACTGGACTTCTTCCTAGGCTTAATTAAGGGGGATGAGCTGGATCTAGACCTAGTAACTCATGCTCTCCGAGTAACAGGGAACTCTTGCGCAGACCAAGGTCTGTATCCCCTTAGTTGCCGAGGTTTCGGTATTCTCATGCTTACTAGACGGTAGATGAGAATCGGCAACGAGTTGTCGACTCGGGTTGTCTCCCTCAACTGGTGAAACTGCTGACACACGACTCGTTACTTCAATTCGCTATCCCGGTTTTATTTAATATATGCGTTGACTACGGTGAGAATGAAAAGTTGAATAGGGGTATATCTAGTCTTACTGACATAATAACAATTAGAACCGGCTCAGGCAGCGGCCTCTAAAGCTCATCTAGGCATATATCTAATCGACCTCATTCAGACTCGCCCGTTACAGGAAAAGGCGCTACCATACATGAATATCATCTATAAGTTGCTAGGCATGGCAGTTGCTCAAGGTAAATTGCTCCCCTTATATTAAGTCATACCGTGCTCAAAGTATAATGATATTAACAAGTTATAAGAATTCGAGCCCGACTTGATAAACCCTCAGGCGCCGTATCTTCTCTTGTCACAATCCACCCTAGATGCCTCTGAACAAGGGTTTCCAGATTTCGACGGCTTCCTAGGGCTATCATCGGCCGCATTGGCATATCTCTCTCATCAGAAGCTCCAAGACAGCTTCCTCGAGACCCCTGGCGCCGTCGCCATATTCATCTCAGCTTTTCAAAGAGTTATCAAAGGTGTTTCTGTCTTCAATATTGACGATACCGATGAGCAGGCGCAACTTGCCCAGCTACAATCCATGTATACCAAAACTTGGGCGGACCTGTCTGCTCACCCTCAATTCGCCTCTTTATGCTCGCTGGATAGTCCGGTAGCCGGTCTGCTGCTCGGCTGGATTTCTTCATCTCATGATATGGAACTCCAGATTGCAGCTTGCCTAGCCTTCGGTAACATCGCTCGTACCGACGCTCAAAGTATCGCCTTAGTACAGGAGATGTCTGTGCATAAGTCGATAATCCCCATCCTATCCTCCGACTTAGAAACAGATGCCCAGCTGCTCCATTGCGCTCTTAGCTTCTTGAAGAACTTATCCATTCCCGCGAGCAATAAAGCCGTGCTAGGCAGTGCGGGCCTACTGGACCCCAGTGTTCTGCCCCGGATATGGGATCTTGACACGCAGCCGCAAGTCCAATTTGACGCCGTGTCGCTCACACGTATCCTCCTTGTCAACTGCCCCGAAAACGTGCGACGTGTCTGTGTAACCTCAGATACGCAAAGCAGGACTCCTATACAACAATTAATAGACCTACACAGCAAAGCTGACCAGGAGCCTACTAAGATGGAAACAGCCCGCGCCGTAGCCGGCGTCTGCCGCGTCCTACACTCTGACAAACCGGCCGGGTCTTCACTCCTCCCCGAGTCGTCACCCTCGCCTGCTTCCGAAGATGAGGCCAGCTCGCTCCTGCGGGATTTCTACGGCAAGCATCCCGCTCTACTAGACACGTTATTATATCTCGGTCTCCAGACCAAATTCCCCGTCTTACGATCAGACCTATGGTTCGTTCTCGCACTCATGGCACGCTCCGCCGAAGGATTTTCCATCGTAAAACAGGCTATATTGCAACATCCTGAACTGAAAGATCTCCTTGCAGCGGCTGTCGCAGGTGAGCGTGAGGCGAACCAAGAGGCAAGCAGTAACCCACCCGCAGGGAACGGGTTAGATCTCTCGGCGATAGGTCAGCTGGAACCGCAGCAAGTAGACCCAAAGAAGACCGCAGCGATGACCAAAGTAGATCGAGAAAACGCCCTAGTACTAATCGCTGAGCTGGCGAGGGGTGGCCCGGACGAACTCCGCTCTGACATGAGGGAAGTTTTTGTCCAGATGCTGAAAACGGGAGGGCAGCTAGTACTCGGCGATAGAAACGAGAATGTCGAATCTGCAACTAGTCAGTGAGCCCGTACTAGAATTAGATTTAAATTATAGATATGCGAAGCGTTTAGAGTATAGCATCTCGATAGATACAATCAATTATGCGAGGTTTCCCTATTAATCGTCAGTATTGGTCTCCCTATTATTTCGTATGCTTTCCCGTTTCGTTTCGCATGTTAGTTTACGGCTTCATGTCACGGTCTTTTGAGAGGCACAGAGAGTATGTCCATTCATTTTTCCATTGAGAACGACCTAGAGCAAACCGGAAGATGCAATAATGCTTCGGCCTTTGTTGTGTGACGAGAGAACGATGATATTTTGTTTCTCTCCTGGCTACACAGGAACCGCAAGCCAACCCGCCGTGACCGTCCAACAACACAACGAAAGCAGAACCCTAATGATGCCGTCCGTACTCCCGTAAGAGACCTCCATCTTATTTCTTGTTGGCCTCAGCCTCAGCCTTGTCTCTGGCTCGCTTCTCCCGCACACCTTGTAGTCTGGCTTCGCTCCTCGCCTTGCGGAGCTTCGCGAAAGCACCACCCTCGATCGCCTTGGGCAGATCGCTCTTCTTGATCTCTGAAATGCCCTCAGCCACGGGGATGATGGGTAGGGTGGCTCCAACAGTGGAGACAGTCTCGGTGTTGCTGAGGTCGATGTCCTTGCTGTCACCGGCCTTGGGGTGCTTAGCACCCTTGCGGGGGAATACGATCAATCGTTCCTTGTAAGCCTTAAGGCGAGCGACATTGGCGACGAGAGACTCTTCGCTAAGGTTCTGTCGGCGGTAGTCTACGGAGATACCGACGGTAGGGGCCACGAGGCGGGGGATACCAGCTTCCTGTATAGATTGTTAGAATATCGAGGAATGTGGAATTAATGCAGTGTGCGCAGGGCGCAGAGCATAGGACATAGGGCATAGGGCGTTTCTAGAAGGGGATATATACCTTCAGCTCAGTCAGAGTGAAACCACGTCCAGCACGAACACGGCGGTTGTACTTGATGGTCGGGCATCGGACGACGGGTCTCAACTTGTCGACAGGTCGGGGAGCGACGGCAGCAGCCTTAGCACGACGCAGAGAGCGACGGCGGATCTTCTGGGTAGGCTATAGTTTTTCCAATGTTAATAATTGAATTATTTTCGGATTCGATTTAATCTCGTCGTTAAAAGTTCTGAAGGGGATCGTCTTCATACCTGGTCGAAGTGGGTTCGGACCCGGCGCTGCCAATCCTTTCGGAAATCTGCATGTATCAAGTCAGTTTTATTATTACATTACGATTTTAATTTTTAATTGATCGATTCGTATTCTGGGAATGGATTCGATTGAACGTACGGTTGTGTTGAATCTGGTTGTTGTGCTTGATCGCCTAGATTTCATTTTTATTAGTGATAAATCCTCTTAAAAGAGAAGTTTCTGAATAGATATTACTCACCATTGTGACTGATTGCGATCAAGGGTTAGTTGTGGAATGAATGGTCGTCTATCGCAAGTCGTCTCAGTTCTCCAGATTAGAGGCACGAGAATTTCCTAGAGGTTGTAGCTTGAACCAACCCGCACTTTCGGCAAAAATTTTGGAGGGTTAGAAAACCCTACAATTTGTAAGTGGGGACGAATGCACCTGTTTGTGGGTTTGTGGGTTTGTGCGTGGCTTAGGCTTAGGCTTAGGTTCTGGAAGGTCTGAGGCTGAAGTGGGACATGTCTATCTCTCATTTGATCAGCTGACTAATCGAATAGTTATCTAGGTAAACTTAAATCCGCAAGCGTGTAAATAGCTTCACATCCTCGCTTTTCATACTTTACATTATCAACGACACTAGGAAATTATATGCTAATACCTAAAACACAATAGTAATTAACTAGACCATATCTCTCCTTATTCTAACACCCCAAGCCCTCGGTTCGGAATCCGAAAGCTTTGCCTACAAGATCTAGTTAATCCAAAACTAACTATCAAAATGATAAACATCTGATATAATCATCCCAACCCTGTCATTTCTCTATGCTGCTGCCACGAACTTGGAGCACTATACATTTCAACTGACTGTATTTGATCTCTACTTATTGCGCTGCTGTCAGCCTCTGAAGGTGGCACTGCGCTATCTGTTGTGACGTGTTTGTTTGGTGTTGTGGTATTTACTTCCCCCTGACCCATGTGCTGCGGCCGCCGGTTCCGTCGCAGGATATAGACCACGGCCACCACCGTACCGCAGACAAGGGCCAACCCACCCAACACACCGCCGATAATAGCACCTATATTAGTACTCGTCGAGTCCGTTGAGGATTGCTGACTTGTTGTAGTGGACTCCGGGCCTAAGTCAAATTTGGTGGTTTTTGAAGATGATGATAATGATGGCGATTCTGCTGAGCTTGTTGAGCTATCCTGCGTGCTTTCTAAGCCCGAACTTGTTATAGTACTGCTTGTTGTCGAAGAAACCAACTCTTCTGTAGTTGTGAGGAGGTAGGTATCTGTTGTATCAAGTCCACCGCAGGCGAGATATGTATAGGTCGTCTCGTATTCACTTATATAGATAAGTGCCGTAGAGCAATAACCATAATCCGACTCTGAGCTGCAACACCAACAGCTATTAATAACCAAGACAGCACATAATTTGAGGCCTAAACTTACCAAGAGATCGTGTGTTCGTATCCTATCATTCCACAGCCCATAGAGCACTTCGCTCCATCCGTGCAAACTCCAGCCAGTCCACAATCGCTGAGATTCATATCCGTGATGCAAAAACCCCATAGACCATTCACAGTATCAATGCGACAGTCAAAGGGTGGAGCAACAGTCCGGGTTTTCGATGGATTGCCGTCCTGGTAACCACAAGTGGGTGATATTTGAGTTGGGACATCCTGCAATCCAAGTCGTTCATGTGTAGCTAACTCGTCTCTCCTGTTGAGCTGAGACATAGTAGTCTCGACAATTCTTAGTTCTACGACCGAGGAAGCCTGGTAGGCCCGAATAATAACTATTTGCCAAAATAATAGGAGGAGATGAGTAACAGGGAAGTTTGCCGCCATGTTGATAATTCCATACTCTGTCGGGTGGACTTGAAAATAAACATACGGCATGAGCTAGAGTCAATAAAAGTAAGGAAAAGAAGATAAATCTCATAGAATCGAGTATATGCGAGCCAACATTAGGGCCGAATGAGACGCCTCGACATAGCATTTCTGCCAAGCTTTTCCTCTCCCAGTTCCTGCTTGCCCCCCCCTATCTGATCGACTAGTTGAACAGCCTAGAAGTACACTGAATAATGTCCCCTCCCCCATTTTTGCATCATGTATTTCGGATACTAGCATAGTATATATGGCCAATAAGAGGAAAATCTTACCGCCAAATTATCACTGTAGAAAATTCAACTCGGTAGGACAGAAACAAAAGGGGGGGGAAGCCACCGGCACGCCACCAACGTGCCACGACAGCCTCGACAATATACATATAGATATAGCAACAGCATCACTATTTCTAAAGTAAAATATATCTTCTCGAGATTGAATAGATGTTATGTCCGTTTTTATAGGACAATGGCAAAGTGAATCTATGTGGGTAAACATTCTTCAAATTGACAATATTGATATCATGGTAGGACACTATTGGCGGATCTTTTTGAAAACTAAATTATGTCTACTGCAAGGGGGCACTACTATCGTAAAATAATAATGGGGGCTATTATATTTTCCCTGTAGAGTACACGGATATCTAGCTTGTTCTTGGATTACATGTTTGGGTTGTGTATGAGGCAACGGAGGACAAATATGAAGCCATGGCGCTAAAGGAATCATATACACAACACGATACGTCCAACAGACCTCATTTGTCACACTTCATTTAATCACGAAGGATTCTTTTCTTAGGCGCTGATCCGATCACTTCGCGAAACTGAACATGCGTACCTGCAACCTCGTCCAGGACTAGAAATCGGGCGTTTTCGTCTCGTATCACACGCCACAAACCTCCGTGAATCCCCAAACCGAATCCTGATGAAGCGGGCGCGCTTAAATTTTCTTCAGGCAATCTGCCTGTATCTTATTATTCTTATCTTCGGGGCTACGTACCAGAGTTTCCCCTCGGAGTCATGGAGTCAGGGGAAGCAGTCCGGTTTTCGTCCATCTAATTCGCCAATATCTTTGGACTCGATTAGAGGTCAGAAGTGAATCATGTGTCGGACCTAATCCATCTATATCTAGACGACCCACGGAACATAACTATATATATCAAAGCCATTTTAGACTCGGCAGATACTACATTCCCTCGCCTAGGGTGTCCGAACTCGAACCTAGCACGGTATAAATACCTAAAAGCACTGTCGGAAGATCATGGGCCTCAAGAATTAAAATAATTTTTTACTCTCGACTTTCGGCAGTCCATTAATATTTTGCCTTGTCTACTAGGATCCATTACACAAGCAATAAAGATTCTTAGTCCAACTACTAGCGCTCCGTCGACAGTGGAAGGTAACTCAAACGATGGCACACGCGAAGTCCTGTACTCCCTAGGCATTGCATATTATGTTCAGTAAAGTGAAATGGACCCCAAGGCTAGAGAAAGGATAACAAAGCTCGCACAGCTTCACAACTTGGCCATCTCGCCACTTCTCTCCCTTGCTGGCTTGACTCAAGATGCAAAACCAAACCCATCATAGTCGTCGTTAGTGCCAAATACAAATACGACTGTCATCTTCTTAAACGACGTAGCAATATGTGTATCTGACATATTCGAGCTACTACACCAGCGAATCTTCCAATCAGCAGATATGACTTGCGCTATGGACTGGACCTACGTTGGCCGCGACCCAACATTCTATAACGTGTGAGTAGCACGCACTCTCCAGGGAGATTTGTTCTTCGATATTCCGCCAGACGGCAACTGAAATAGCGCATGGAATCTATTCTGGAATGATCAAAAAACTGGTGAGCGGCTCAGCAGGATTCTCTCTTTCAGGTCTTTGCGTGTTGGAATGGAGCCGTAGCTTTCACGGCTGCGCTGATACTTGGAGAACAGTTCTACTAAGATCGAGGAGACTCGAAGTCGCCTGGAAAGGAGAAGAAGGGAGAGAGAATCGAATTTCGAGGACTGCGGGAAGACGAGTGTTACTTGGGGGAGCTAACGCTATTCTGTAAGGACCTCTGGCGAACGGGTCATGGGCGCATCGCTGTTGTGCCATCAGTCAACCTCGAATACTCCGATGAGGCTGCATCTAAAATCAAGGCGGCCAAAAGGTATACGTCACGATAGACAGAACGAGAAGACGAAGACGCAATGAGAATCCAGTGGGTAGACCGGCCGCCCGACACGGTAACATGTATGCCGGGCTTAGGAGATCAAACCTGGCGACTGTGGAACGAAACATTTACTTAGGCTAGCGAAAGGAAATGAACTAATTCGACTGCTACCGAAGTTTATCGCCTTAAAGCTATACTACGGAGAATGGAATTTTTTTTTTGAAAAGTAGGGCGAACAAAGTTGTAGATACTCGGATCTCATAAAGATTTACCATGTGCTATTACTCGACAATACATCGAAAATTTTGGTATTGATACACCTCAGTATGGTATTATACTTGACTAAATACGGTTATAGAGAGATATGATATGGGAAACGAGGCCTATAATGCTAGGTTAAATAGAATCCGTTAAGCTAGCCATAGAGCAGGAGAGAGTGTATCCTAGATCATCAGTTAATATTATGCATACGAGTTCAAACAAGAACTCTATCTCTAGTTTCGAAAATGTAATATATATATTCCCTAGATTGTCATGTCACATTAGTACATGAGAAGGGAACTTGCAACGACGATGATACTGTTGAAATCGATGATTAGGTTAAGCTGAGTAGAGAGCAAGACCTTTGGATTAGGAAAAAAATTAGCTAGTTTAAAAATTCCAGGAGTGTTTAGTTAAATATTTAATTAAATATATATTAACCTATCTAGATGATACAGAAATAAAATTGAATATAGGTCGATTTATGTAAAGTGTACCTAAGTTGAAGGTATTTTATAGCAAGTTGTTGGTAACATGTAGGTACATGAATACATCGATTCGGAGAGACACCTTATGCGGGGACCAATATATTAATTGTCATAATGAGCCTATCTTCATCCAATAGATG
Source organism: Daldinia childiae (assembly GCF_008694065.1). NCBI lineage: Eukaryota > Fungi > Ascomycota > Sordariomycetes > Xylariales > Hypoxylaceae > Daldinia > Daldinia childiae. The sequence goes on from NW_022984643.1 coordinate 294,638, forward strand.
ATTAACTATAAAAGGGAATATCATTATAGGAGCCTTGGTAGTTCAATATATACTTATAAGTTGAAAGATTCAAGTGTGAGTGATATGTAAGTATATAAATACATAAATACATTGAAGCTTGGCAAAGCCACGTGCGAGTAAAAAAAAGACTGCACGGTTTTATTTAAGCAATAGTGACTGGTATCACTATAAAGATAGCGGTAACCCGCCTAGATTTAGTAGATAAGTCACTATTTAACTTTCATCCTAGCGCGTAGCTCTCACAGTACCAAGTAACCTAGAAGTCAGGAGATTACAAAATGCGGTGCTACTTTTGGCCCAGACCTTTCTAGGCTCAGAAAAACGCCATGCGCGGGGGGTCCTAAAAATATTAACTATCATAACGAGTCACTTTTAGCCTTGGTAGCTCAATTGGCTAGAGCGTGGGACTTTTACAAAATGGATAATAAATCCTTTACTTGGAATTAATCCCAAGGTTGCGGGTTCGACCCCCGCCTGAGGCGTTTATTCTTTTGCTAATATTTTTTGATTCGCATGTATATATTATATTTGTTTATTCAATATTCTTCATTCTTTTTTTATTCTCGTGTTGTTGTTGTTAGTTAACTTGTTATATTATATCTATGAGTTGAATGAAAGTTTGCACATATGGCAACATATGGCATAGTAAGACAGGTACGAGTTGCAGTTACCGGATATATCCCAGATTGGACCCGTAATTGCCTACCGAGCTCCCGCAATGCCCCGATAGGTACCCGAATACTTAAAGGACCCGTCATGTTTTATCGCATCGCCGATCTACACTACTGCATATCAATGTAACTCTAGCCAACGACATTGACATCTCGATCATGATCTATAGGAATCTACCAATCAGACGCCTAGTTGCTCTGGCTTCTAGATCCAAGACATTGGATACGTGCGCCGTCTTAACCGGAGTACCGAAAAGATGTCTACACGGCACGGCTTCCCTCCGTACAGATGGAGTATTTCGCGGCCTTACAGATAATCGTCTGCCGACGCCGTGGATAGAGGCGTGGAGGCTACAGCAAGAAGGGAAAAACGTAGCCACCGACGAGGTTCAACCGCAAGAACGCGATCTTACTCCGAAAAAGATGAGTGATAGTTATCATCGAGTCGTACTTCCTCTGGGTCGCGATCCGTGGCTTAGCGACACTTACATTAACTCATCCGGTCACATAAGGTCCTCAGCTCGTATCTCCAATCTGCTGGTTTTTCTGACTAAGACTTTAGATTAGGCACGATATTCATGGATCTTGACGCCCTGTCGGGTATTATCGTGTATAAACATACCGGGCCGGGCGTAGCTGTTGTTACCGCTGCGCTGGACAGGATCACCATCGCTCACCCGTTGACTGAGATATGCGATCTCGAGTATAGCGGGCAAGTAACCTACGCGTCGGGACGGAGTAGCGTAGAAATCACTTGCAAGGTCGCCAGAGCCAGAGACGAAGGAGAACCCAGTAAACCGGAGGATGTATTGCTAACATGCACCTTCACCATGGTAGCCCTAGATCCCAAAACCAAGAAGCCGATCAACATACCGCGTCTAGAGTGCTCGACCCCCGAAGAAGAAAATATCTTCAAAGCTGGGGAGGCCAAAGCCCTAGCCACCAAACAAAAACTCAAGACGTCACTACTTGAAACGGAGCCCAACGACCCAGAATCAGCTCTGATCCATAAGATCTGGCTTCGACAACTGGCATACCACGACCCGAACAACCACATCCGGCAACCGGGCAACGTGCTCGCCATGTCCAAGACGCAGCTCTCGACTGCGTCCATCATGCAGCCGCAATACCGAAACCGGCACCAGACCATGATCTTTGGCGGCTTTCACCTAAAGCAGACGTTCGAGCTGGCGTTCTGCTGCGCGGCGAGTTTCGCACACGCTCGCCCCACGTTCATTAGTGCCGACCCGTGTACTTTCCGGAACCCGGTGCCGGTCGGTAGTGTCTTATACTTGACTGCGACGATCGTGTATACGGACCCGCCGCTATTGGAAGAGGATGGCAGCGAGCCCCGGCAGAACGACCCAGAGAATCCGGTTACGCGGCTGCATGTTAGGGTGGATAGTAAGGTGAGAGATGTCGAGCATGGGAACGCGAGGCCGACGGGCCAATTTAACTATACCTTCTCAGTCCCTAAGGATGTCAAGGTTCTACCCAGTATGTATCCTTTTATATTTATTCATCATCGCCACCTTTCCAACTCATAGCAACTTGCTATTCACCCGTCTTTTTCATCCCTTCTATAGACGTGCAGCTAATTCGACATCTTAGATACGTATGAAGAGTATATGATGTACATCGATGCGAGGAGAAGAGTACAGCTCGCAGATGTGCAGGATCGCCAGGGGCATACAGACTCGAAAATTCAATTGCAATCAGTTGACACTGTTAATCTCACGGAGTGAGCCCGATTATGTCGAGTTCAAATTTTTGGTCTCCAGTGTGCCGAGTTGAACTTTTCGAGGGAGCTGTTAGAAGTAAATATTATTTATCTTATGTATATGTCGATTATTCTAGATTTAGACAGGGGCCTTAGGCGGATGGGGCATATAGACTGATTCGCCTGTATATAAACACGCCTTCAAGGTTTATACTCGTAAAAATTTATAGAATTTACTGCTGGTTATAATTGTTTGTATCTCGTTAGAACCTGATTTTAATAATTGCTGTAGTTCGTCTATTCATTCCTCATGTGGTAGATATATACTATATACTTACTACCATGTTTAAGAACAACCTTACCGCCTTGAATATATTCATATGTGTATATTAGGGACCTGTCTAGAGCCTTCTCCCCGCGCCATCATTGCATATCTGATGGTATGCTAGCTAGGTAGCTAGCTAGGTCCTTCGAGGTGATCATTCTTATGCCTTCTGACTACTACTCAAAATCATGACTGTTTTCGAATAAGTTAGATGAACCATTGGCACGTTATAAGGCATTTCTATGCTTCTTCAGGCAGTCGATTGCAATACTGAATTGCTATATATGTACAAGGCCAGAAATGGTAGATATTGCACTTCGACATACTGATACATAGCGTCTCGTATTGGAAAGGATACTAGACTCCACCCTTAAGTCGCGAGAGCTCTCTGTTCTTCCGAACAAACCCATGGCCCACAAGAGGTAGATCTCTTTTCTTTAGCTCCTCTTCTATGAGCTTGAATCGACCAACAGCCTTCTCCCTATCGCCGCGCGTGATGCGCTTCGTCGCGAAGGACACGTTGGGTAGCTGCACGAGATCTTGCCGGCGCTCCTGGATCTCCTGAGTAAGGGTCTTGAGCTTGGGCGGTTTTTGCACCGCGTGCAGCAGTGACCGGACGTCTGTGATGCCGGATAGCTGGTGGTCGTGGACGAGTTGCCCAGTGAGCTGGAATATTCGCTTTGTGACCTAAGATCCACCGTGTTAGTCTCATATCCCAATATATTTCGTTTCGATGGGGAGAGCATATTAACTCTAGCATAGCAGAACTTACAGCAAACTTGATCCGAGGGTCTGACAGAGACACTGCCTTCCATCCATGACTCCAAGCATCTTTGTACTTCTGGGCCTCTTCTGCTGAGAGCACCGACACACTTGTGCTTTCCTTGGTGGACTCATTGGTCACAGCAGGCTGGCTCTTTTCGATCAGCGAGCCTACTACTGCAGACACATCCCCAGTCAACGACACAACGCCGTCCTTTGTTACATTGATTTCCACGCTCAAGAGGTGATGTAATTCATCTCCCCCCGCTATCGGCCAAGCTTTTATCAGCTCGTCTTCTCGCCCCGCCTGTTTCAGCGCAAATGCCTCCACGACAGCTCGCCGTACCGAAGTCTCAAGAACGGCAGGATCAAGAACTGGATTCAGCGGCTTGAAGCCGACAAAATCAGAGGTCCAATGTTCCGGTTGGTCCCACCAGTTATTCAATCCGCCGACCATCTCCAAGCCGTCTGCCGTCAAAGCAGGTACATAACTAGAATCTGAGACGTCGCCCAATCTTTCGGCATAGCTACGTCGAGGTGGGGGAATATATGCCTGCCACTGCGGTGGAAGATACTCTGCTTCTTCTTCTTTTTCTTCTATAACCTCTTCGGTTAGCTCCTGAAGCTCCCGAAACTCTTGTTTTTGCGCTTGTTCGGTTTCAAGAGCAGAGCTCTGGCTCTGTGTGCTCGGCTGCTTATCGGTTGAGTAAAACCGGAAGGATAAAGGACTTTGGAAGGTCGTGGGTATGGGCCGGCGGCACGAAGTCGAGATAGTCTGGGATATTGGCGCACATTGGCCAACTAGAGGAGTAATTGAAGAGCATGGCGCTGAGGTATACAAGCTGGAGGATCGTCTTAATCGTGGTATCCGTCGCATTTTGACTAATTAGTGAAGCTATTATCTAATTCGCAAGTCGACTTCCAATATTTAATAGTGGAAGCCGTGAACTTTTTTCGGTCCGCGATGTTTCTAATAGGTAGCTGCAAAATTGCCAAGACGTACCGATGAATGTATAGTTTAGTGGGGCTCTGTGGAGACTTAAGCCACAGGTACATGCACTGCGTACCCTGAAAGCTTTTTTTATATCTGATGTACGAAGTACCTACCTGCATTTATCGGATAACCTCCTTATCGGCGCAAGCATGTGCTTCCGTTCCCAGTTTCAATCGCATCAATCACAATTCACCTTCCATATGTATTAGTAGTTCAAGGTATTAGTGATTTCGGTGCAGATAGGTTATATATAAAGCAACTCCATTAGCTACGACATCAAGATACACATAGCCAATCAATGATCGCGATACGATGCGACTTCATCTTTTAATCATTTTCATAGGGATCTTCATCTCATATGTCGCCGCCTCCTGTAAGCTAACCTAGCTTAATATACACATGTTCATGCCTTACTCTATTAGCCATACTGATTTGTACATCTTAACCGCAGCCGCGCCGACATTCTGTAAATGCACCTGTTTCAAGAACAGCACCTTAATACAACTCGGTCCTCAAGGCGATTCATCCTTTAGCAACCCCGAACACCCGGCGTCACCGCAACTCCAAGAGCGCGCCGCATCAGCTTCCTGCACCCAATGTACCCGAGCTTTCTGCCTTTCGCAACATCTCCCTATCTGTAAGGATGCCGAGGAGACCGACGTCATCACTACCTGCTTCCAGCGCGATAGCCGCAAGGACCAGATCATTGTCTGGGGTTTTATACTGGGTACCATTAGCCTGCTGGGTTGGGCTGCTGCTAAAAGAGTTGTTGAGTTCCGTGAAGGAAAGAAAGCTGCCGCTCTAGGATTGGGAGGCTCCGGTATAGGGAGTAGAGGTGGGCGAGGATCCGCTCAGGATAGGGGTGCATATATGCCTGTTGGCAATGACGATACGCAAGGACTAAATAGGTGAAAAGCAAGAGCATGGTTGATATCCGTGAATGGATTTTGGTCTAAAATATTGAGACTTTTACATTGAAAATGGCGTTTAGGGAGGCTCTAGAGGAGTCATACAGAAAAGTACTACGGCTCTCGTATCTAGGTACGTCAGTATACACATTGAAGTCAATGCTATACTACAAGCTAAGTGTGATCTGACGTGCGAGGAGAAATCAAACATGTTTGTCTAATTTTAGGATCATCTATAAATTATACTAACGTCTAGCCCTTTTTTTTGTATTCTCCCAATCGAGTTCCTAGATCGTTGAGTTAATTTTTCTGGACGCCTACCTCCACGATAGCCACCAGTCCTCACATATAGGTTGGGGCCGCTTCTTTTGCCCACAACTGATTTTACTTGAAGCTAAATGCCACTTTTGATACGCCCGAAACCAATGATGTTAATAGATCATGTTCTCTCATCCGGGGTTTATTCCTCTTCAATAAGAGTGGTCTTGGGCTCTTGTTCGCTACCGTTGGCATTCGGCACGCCGTTCTTCTCTCTCCGAGCCCGGACCGCAGCTGCGAGGTCTTCGAGGACTTCGACTGTACTATTCCAATCGATGCAGGCGTCGGTGATGCTTACACCCTTCTTCAGCCCTGACGGTCCATCCGCCGGGACTTTCTGGTTACCCTCGTTGATATTGGACTCGATCATGACACCAATAATGGCCTTTTCACCTTCTCTCAATTGGTCGCCGATGACCTTAGCAACCTTAGGCTGGTTTCGGTGATCTTTATTCGAGTTTCCTATTTAATTATTGGCTTAGTACTAGACGTCTCGTGGTACGAATGTAACTCACCGTGCGAGCAGTCGACCATAATAGCCAATTTCTGTCCCTTCTTGATCAACGTTTCTTTAGCATTTTGGATGCTCTCCTTGTCGTAGTTGGTACCCTTGCTACCACCCCGAAGAATGACGAAGCCATGCTCATTCCCCTTGGTTCGTGTGATAGCTGCTAGACCCTGCTTAGTGACACCCATGAAATGATGCTTAGAAGCCGCCGCTCCAATAGCATCGATAGCAACATTTAAGTTGCCGTCAGTGCCATTTTTGAAACCAATGGGGAATGAGAGACCAGATGCTAGTTCACGGTGTAGCTGTGACTCAGTGGTACGAGCACCAATGGCACCAACAGAGATGAAGTCGGCCAAGAACTGGGGCGAGATGGTATCCAGCATCTCGCTGGCAATCGGTAGGCCTGCGTTAGTTAGGTCGCTGAACATCTGTCGTGATATACGAAGACCCTTGTTGATCTTGAAGCTATTGTCAATGTCGGGGTCATTAATGAGACCCTTCCAGCCTACGGTAGTCCGCGGCTTCTCGAGGTAAGCACGCATGATGATGCATAAATCGTCTGACAGCTTCTCGGACAGCTTCTTAAGACGCTGAGCATAGTCGTGCGCCATGGCCGGATCGTGAATAGAACAGGGTCCAACAACAACCAAGAGGCGGTCATTGCGGCCCATGATGATAGAAACTGCATCTCTTCGACCCTTAACGACCGTCTGCAACGAAGCATCAGTCATGGGGATCTCAGAGATGAGCAATGCCGGCGGGATGAGAGGGTCCTGTCCTAGGACTGCGGTTTCCAAGTAAATCAGCATCTTGTCTCTTTTCCTCGTCTGTGACACAAACAATCTTCGAGTACGTATGACTCAGTAAAAGGGGGACGGGTGCTCTCGAGTTGTACGCGAATGAGGCACTCGAGATCTGAATATAAGAGCAACGACAGGAAACGGAAAGGGGCGCAATGACAAGAATCTAGTAAATGAAGATTGGTGTTTGTTTATTGTCTAACATACCTCTCATGTCGTCGGCCACAAGGGGCGCCATATCGACACCTGGCATCGTAAATGGATAGGTGAGCAAAGTACTTGGGGGTATGTAAGAAGACTCGATTGGTGGGGTGGTAAATAAGTAAGCAACCAAGGATCGAGGGACGTAATAAGAACTGTTTGCTACGGACAATCCGAGCAGCGGGTAGATGCGTGGTGTGCGATATAAGAGCCGTCGATTTGAGGTGAGTCAGACTCTTTGAAAAAAAAAAAAAAAAAAAAAAAAAGAGGACGGAGAAAATTTGATAATAAGAGAAATGCAAATATTTCTCTTAATGCTTCAATTCCTTATTTCGGTCTCCTGAGTCCCAATTTCCAAAGTCCCTTTAAAAAACCTACTAAGTATTAAAACCAGGTAGTCGAATTGGTTAACCCTCTTGGTGAGCTGGTGTAGAAATAACTAAGGTAGGTAAGTTGAAGTTTAACTATGAAGATGTCGGCACCACGTATGCAAGGCGAAGAATACCTAAGCTGCTACCTTAGGTACCTAACCTAAGGCACGATGGGAAAGTTATTTAAACCAATAATAAATTTTGACCAATAAGTTAGTACAACGACATGTGTAAGATAGGTCCAAGGTACTAAGTTACGTAGGTAGTTGCAATATTATTGAAATATCCCAATTGTTTGTAAGGTGAAGGTGGGGTGTTTTACGAATGGAGGGGTACTACTACCCTATACATTACTTATCACTTATCCCCAATTGGGTCCATATTACGCACATAGATGTACTTTGCACTAACTCCATAGGTACATAACATATGTAACTTTAGGTAGGTTCCAATGTACTCCATCCATATTCCGAAAACTTTTTTTTTTCTTTTCTTTCTGGTCCCCTCGCCGCGGCGTTCTTCGTCTCTTCGAAATCGTAAGATGGACGCATTGATGCCGCACCAATAGTTACAAAACTATTATCACACCGCCTTCGTAAGAACTCGTGGAGTCATGCTGGCATACTACTGGTTGCTCATGTTCATAACTCGTCCACTAAGGTCTCAAGTTAGAACTCATATTATGAACATTCAAGTACATAAGAATGCAACTTAATATGAGGGTTCATATCTTCTCTTGTTAACATAGGTATTCTCTGATGTTCGCTTATACCCTACGCTGATGTCATTGGATTATGGGGACTCAATTGAGATTTCTTCTACCTCTTATAAGATTGAACAAATCGATAAAGCTGTTCCTATCTGCATATCATATATTATTGTCACATCGAATCTGATATGATTGTTTCGTCGTATTACATGATTTTTCATTTCATAACATTACATTCCTTTGGACTTTCTGTTGAATTTAGTCTTCTTTTCCTACCAATCCGCCATACATTTCAAATATAAACTAGGCTGTCTTGGATTAAGTGTTCAGGAACCAGCCCTACGGCTAAATAGCAATATAGCAACATGGCAAAAGAAGGTAAAACAAGGAAAATTAATGGCGGAGGTATATTATCCGTCGCTCTAAACCTCGGTTACATTTTGCCATTATGGTCATAAGTATCAAAGCTGCCGCCATGGAGATATTAGAGATCTCTCTTGTGCCTTGGCGCTTGTCTCCTTACAATATGACATCCGTATCATCTTCGAGTATGCTGAGAAGCCTCAGCCTCAGATTCTCAATACTAACCGCTTGGTTACTATGCTGGGCGGTATGTATTGGTGCACACCCTACTTATAACATCCCCCGACAGGATGAAGATTCTCATTGGGTAGCAACATGGACTTCAATGCCGCAGCTGGTGGAACCTAATAACATGCCGCCATCCCCATTCGTATGTTCTACTCTTCTTATTCATCGAGTCACGCATTACCCAACTAACCGCGGATTTAGTCGGGCTCAGCCGCGTTTAAGGATGCCACCCTTCGCCAGACCCTTCACCTGTCTATAGGTGCAGAAAGGCTTCGCTTCCAGATCTCCAATACTTTTGGTGGCAGTGACCTTCCCATCACAGAAGCATCTATAGCCCTTCCAACAGGAGGCAAAGCAGGCGTGAATGGAATCGATACGGCAACATTGAAGGGCCTTACTTTTAATGGCTCTAGCTCGGTCACGATCCCGAGGGGTCAGGTTGCCTACACTGACCCTGTGGACTTCAAAGTTGATCCACAAGCCATGATTACTATCAGTCTCTATTCACAACCTGGCCAATCTGGAAGTAGCATTACTGGACACCCAGGCAGTCGAACGACATCTTGGATGCAGCAGGGTAATCACCTTAATGCCTCCACTGTGACGGGAGCGAGCACGGCGCATTGGTATTTTCTTACTGCTGTCGAAGCCTGGGCCCCAAAGACGACCGCTGCTCTGGTGATTCTCGGCGATAGTATCACGGACGGGCGAGGAAGCACTGATAATGCCAACAACCGGTATAATTAGGATCTTCATTATAGTTAAGGATCTCGCTAACAAATAATCTCAGCTGGCCTGACCTACTTCTAGCTCGGATGCAGAAAGAAGGAATCACCAACGTCGCCGTGTGCAACCAAGCAGCAGGTGGTAATACCGTCCTTACCGGTGGCCTTGGCCCACCGCTCATGCAGCGTTACAAGCGCGATTTACTCACAACTGCCGGTGTTAAATACGCTCTCATTTTCGAAGGTGTAAACGACATCGGAGGGGGATCTGTGGACTCGGGAACACAATCACGTATCGGAAGTAGTCTAACATCGTCATTCACGACCATTGCCAAAGATGCGAAGGCAGCCGGCTTGACTGTCTTTGGGGCAACAATCACACCATTCGGCGGAAACGGACAGAGTTACAGTAACCCAACGAGGGATCAAACAAGGCAGACGGTGAATAAATGGATTATAGGAGGTGGAGATGGCAGTTTTGATGCTTCGATTGACTTTGCTAAGATCGTGGCTAACCCCTCCAACGCCGCTAACCTGGCTTCTCAGTACGATGGCGGCGACCATCTACACCCCAACGTTGCTGGATACCAGGCGATCGCCGACCAATTCCCTCTGGATATTTTTGGGGATAATGCTACTATCGTGTAAGCAGTTAGCCTTAACTAGCTAGGGGTTATTATATAGGATATCCCGAATCCACAAATCATTCCAACTCCATGTTTACTAATGCAATAGAAATAAGGGAAACAGACTCGAATGAATTGTCTAAGATAATTGGCCATCACTTAACACGCTGGGTCGATTGCTGTTGGTAACCCGCCGGGGGTATAATAGGCATATCTGATGATGAATAATAACATGCAATGAAGACCACGGACCCTATATTATGTGAAGGCAAAACATTAATCATCGAGTAAAGTACACATTCTTTAGACGATTCAATTAACTAGGATTTGCTAGTCCTTGTACGTTGCTGTACATGAATAATACAATTGCTTTGTGGCGATATAGAGATTCAACTTACCGAAACATACCTAGGTACATAAGTGGTATATTTGCCCATAAAGCTGGCTTCTTTAAGACGCTGGATTATCCGTAGTAAACCGAACCGGGTATACATAATAATCCCTAGAAATAGCCAATTTCGCTAGGTAATAATATGCCATATGAGGTGCTTTCTTTATTCAGCAAATGGGTCTTAGTGGTCATCTCCTACGTGATGTTTTATATCATGATTTTGACAGGTTTCGTGACTCTATTTTATCCATGTTGCCTCATTGTCTGTGTCTGGCTAAATTGGGCTCTGAGTGAAGAAGGTGATACGAGCTCAGAAAGGAGATTGAAATATCCGAGCCCGCAGGAACAAGTTGAACAGAGTGAGGAGGATGAGGCCGAGAGGCTTCTGGATATCGTTATCCGGCACGCTTTACCAACCCCATCACCTGCGCCTGTTGACTTTTATACTACACCGAATATAACATTTTGAGATGGTAAGTGTATAGATTTTTTTTTAAGTAAAGAGATAGCATCAAAGCGTCAGAATACTACAACAACCCTACTACTCCAGACTGGCGTTAATATAATCTCCCCCCTTAGACTAAACGGATTATACCCATTCTTAAGGCGCCTTATGAAATAATTTAGCTAAGCTCTTGCATTAACTATATCATCATTTACTATCCTGCAAAATCGGGATACCGCGTTATACAGTAGCTTTCATTATATGGTAGTAGCTCAAACCACTGGATTAGAGTCCGGCTATGCAGAAGTCGAACGGGAGTCGGACGGAACCATGCGGGATGTCGCAAATCAGGCTACAAGACTCGGTCGGACTACTATCAAAGCGGGGCAGCTGATGAGTACCTGTTTGGCTGTGGTGGCATCGATCGTGAAACATCCCTTGTATCTCATCGATGCAACCACCCGCTCAAGATCAAGGTATGATGTCTCTCTAGTCGTAGGAACATAAAAGACCGCCGGTAGAATTCTATCTCGTGCCCTTGCTAGACGCCTACCAAGACAGGCGGACTAGTCAGAGGGTCCTCAGACAGTTAGAGACATTTAGGGGTATCCGAAACGAAGCGACTGGACGGATCTATGCAATGTCCATCAAGGGCCTTATAATTTGTTTGAATTATTCAACTATATAGAAAAATAGGCAATACTGATAAGGTGTAACTGAGATAATATAATAATAAAAGAAGAAAGAAATAGGAAGGAAATAAAGAGCATTGGATTTGACATTGTAAAGGGTTGATAAGGTATATGCGCACTTGTACATAATAATAATTCCAATGTTAGTACAATTTTAGTTATGCCATTCCTTGTGTTACTTGTGTTACGTGATCTATGAATGCAAAGTTATGTAGATAGACCCACTTGACGTATTTATGGATACTGCATAATAATATATTGTGAAAATTACGTATATGCTTTATGCATGCGGTTGGGTACCTGAGTGTCTGAGTACGGGCGTAACTGAGGTACATGCATACGATGTTACGGTGGACTATTAGTCCAACTGTGCCAAAATCAAGAAAATGGGTGGGAGCTGTCCAAAAAGGGTAATTTAGTAAGCAACGCTAGGTGCACAGTATTTTGAAATACCTGAAATATAAGATTTTCTATTATTTATTATATATATATATATATACGGATCCGTATAATACGATATATATACAAATAACTTTACGAATATATCATCTTATAATTTATAATTGGTATCATTTTGTAGCTTTAATCAATGCGAAAATAATGATTCCAGTTGCATCTTTATATGTCTTTAAGCTAGAATATCATATCAATATCAAGTAGGTGTTGTGTCGAGAGGATAACACGTGATACCCTTCAAGACTGACATCTTGAAAAGGCCACAGATATTTCAACAACAAGCCAACTATCCAATACGTATCTTACAAACATGCAACCTGGATTGTTATTTTCGCATTAATTGAAGCTATAAAATGATACTAATTATAATTTTTAAAATAGGATATTCGCGAAGTTATTACAGTGTATAAGTTGTATCCTGTATATTTACGTATTTGTATATATTTAAGGTTAAAGTAAAGGTTAAATCTGATTGGTTGTTATCTTTAGCTCGTGGGGAAAGGGAAAGTAGCCCGTAATGTATTTAATAATGTTTATAATTATATGGTGTTTCCAATATCTTTACGAATCTAAGGTCGAGTTATATGAAATTGGGATTGAAATTTTTGTCCTTTTTTAATAAAAATACCAATACCAATTTTAAGTAATTCGAACGTATATTAGTAAAGTTATCCCCATATAAAAGGTATGTATTACCTTATAAATTGTGTATATAGTAGAAATAGCCGAACTTATACTGTAATCTTAATGTTACTATTACCTTATTTGATATAGTGCGACTGACTTTTTTGATTTTGGCACAGTTGGACTAATAGTCCACCGTAGATGTACCTAAGTAGATGGCTTACACATAGAATACACAAGGCTGGCACCCTTAATGCGATGATCCATTGCAAAGGATGGCCCCCAAGAGCAAGAGCATTGGACTTAGATCCCCACAATCGTCAGGTGCTTTTGGAACTGGCGGAAACTTGGGGCTGAGGTAGGCACCGTCACCGGCGAGTTATTGCAGGTGCCTTCTTACATCTTTTTTAATATCTTTTCTCCTTTCTTTTAGTTTTCGAGCATGTGCTTCGTGCGTTTTGTTTATATTTATAATCTGCTATTTGGGGATTCGTTTCGAGAAGAAAACTACTAACCATTTGACTATTCTTCCATCGTAAACGTAAACCGTTGATCAACGACTGAAAGAGCACCATCGGTCTGGAGCCAGCCACGAACCAAGATTCCAGTCTCGATTCCCCATTCCTATTCCCACCTCCGTCATCCCCCCCCCGCTGAAGCCTGGCATTGCGGCATTGCGGCATATCGTACAATTGACATATAATATTTCAATTACTTTGGCGCAGCCCCCTCGGCCTGCTAGTTCCGGCCTCTTTCGCAAATTGATATTATCATCCTTCCTGTTTTTAATTGGCGACAGTTTTCGAGCATAGTTAGATCTTCCTTACGCCTCGGTCTTTGATTTATCTTCTACGGCATCTTCACCACCTAGCTATCTCCGATAATAAACATGTTTGACCCTCACTGGCAGGAACTTCCGCGGAAACGCCAGAGAGAAGATGAGGAGCAATACAACAGTATCCAAGCTAATATGGGGGACGGTATGAATGGAACTTTAGGCTTTACCGAGCACCGTAATGTTAGTATTAACAATGTTGATCCATACACTACTCGCGACTATCAATAGGGCAACCCATACGGCATTATGATCTTGTTCGCGCAGCTCAACAGGTCACGGCTAACCTAACCTGTACGAATAGAAACGTCTACAGTCTCTTCCTCTGCGCACCTCTCCAACACAGAAACGATGGTCAGGACCGCCCGGCTTTCCGGCGGCCGCAGCAACCGCAGCAACAATTCCCCCTTCCACTATCACGCCGACCGATTCCGATTCAGAAGATATGCAACATCGACAACAATCAAATCCACCCATGGACATCGATAGGGACATGGACATGATGGATTCCTCGTCCGAACCTTTCCAACCTAGTCCGTCTCAAACGGACTCCCTCAACGCCAGTATTACCGGACGATTACCTACCCCTATACACTGTACTTTTGCAGCGCAAGTGCGAGGACAGAGTTGGGGCCCGATGAACCAGACAGTGCATGTAACAAACCGATCGAGCAATGCTATGGTATCGGATAATGAATGTGATTTTGAGCACACTCAGCCGTTCCCTACAAAACATGACGAATCTTCGGTACCAAGATCTCTAGGTGGTGCTATTGAATGGTCCATGGTCCAAAACCGGCGTCTCCCGTCTCCTATTAGTGAGAGTGGCGGCGAAGATACACCAGCAAGCCCAGGTATGGTGCTGGACTCTACAACGTCTCAGCCCCAGAGACCATACTTACCTCATATGCCTCATTCAACAAACCCTCACGCCATGGCTCTCCACCCCAATATCCAGACCATCCCTCAAGTCGTCGACAACGATTCCGGTATGATGGATACGGATCCCGCATCGTCTCCCTCCTCGGCGCCAGCTACACCGTCACCAAGAGGCAAGTTTGGCCATTCACGTAGCAAACATACCGTTAATAACTGGACACTCCAACCCGGCATGAAGAAGTCATTCAGTATAGGCTACCGAGCTGACTGCGAGAAGTGCCGCATGAAGATTCCGGGTCACTTTAATCACATCATTATCTCCTAGCATAGTTAGCATGGGGTTATCACGAAGCTTTGCACCTAGCTTGAGAATATGATAAAGTTTGCCGAAGACGAGATATCATCTTAACATGAATATTCCCAAAAGGAGACGAGCAAGGATAAATCACGTGTGAAGACGCCTTCAAATGTCATTTTTCCGACTGCCAATGGGAAATACGTGGACCATATTCCAGTCAAGGCTCTGGATGTAGTAGATACACTCGAGGTTTCGACAGTTATCTCTTTCTTCTATGAGAAGCATCAGGTCTATTCGGACGATGTTTACCGTTAGTAGCTTGGACTTGACGAACTTATAAAGGCGAAGCAGGTCCCCAAGTGTTTTTCTTAGATCCTACTATTACGATAGTAGAAACGGTAATGATACGTGGCTTACCTTGGAGCTCAGCAGTATGGCTTTTTTTCTTGTATTTCAAGATGTTCTGCCTCGAACACAAACATTAACCCATGTGGCAATTTTTTGTGTCATAGTTTCGTTCATCATTACCCTGTTTTTCTTATTACCTGCATATATCATTCGTTCATTACGCCAATACCCAATTTTACGGTCGTTATTGCATTTGGTCATTGGTTATTGGCCTCAAGGGGAAATATGTGCATTCATTCGAGGGTAAATCAGGAGCTGGGGGGATATGGGATCTTTACACCAAGTCTATAATTGCCCTTCTCTCTATTTATCTCTTTTCTACTTTTTTCGTTAGGGATATCATGGTGTCATTGGCGTCCAACGGCAAAAAAGCTGAACTAAGTTGAGGGCTGGCTCAGATATTGAATATGCTCTGTACCAAGAGCATTACCTTGGGTGGAGTTGTCGGACAAATGGGAGGCAAAGTAATCGTTGGAGATAAAAGCCTTTAAAAGGTGAATCCGAAAAGGGTTTGTCAAGGAGTATAGAATAAGCACGTGGTGCGTGGTGGGATTACATATTGTTGCGCCTTTAAATTTAATATGACGGCGTTAAACTTACAACTTGATCCAAAAGATCCGGATTCAGTGGAATCATAGACACCTAAGCTAAGTACATACATGCTAGATTGGGAGGTGAACTAATAAACAAGGAATTATACAGTAGAATACGTCCAGTACGCCCAGTCTAATGCTCTGCCTTTTTTTATACGGTAATGATACACCGATATTCTTCTCATCAACGAGTATACCCAACTCATGGCATATCCGATGTAAACGTCGTTGGTAACCTATATACAGTGGAGTATTACAGCAGGTTGGCTTATATAGCAATTGCCACCATCCTCTTAACTTCGCCGATCTTATATTGTTGAAGATCAAGGTGGTGGTTTCTGTCAACCTCACTACCACCACCCGCTCTTCTTGGTTTCATTACTATTCGACTTCCCGCTCGAACCGACCTGGTCTAGAGGTCCTCCATTCCTTTGATTCTCCCGCTCCTGATCGAATGCTGCCTTCGCCTTGTCCTTCAACGCCTGTTGCGACCCGTCAACCGCATTGGTGATACTCGAGCGCGAAGGCAGACCCGAAGCTGCCGCGGCTTCTTTGTCGAACTGTAAGGGCTCTTCGCTGACCTCTTCATCCTTTAGCCCGCCGAATAACCACGAAGTGAATGTCTTCTTCTTGGGCTGCTCTACCTTGTTCGCAGCGGATATACTGCTCTCGACCATAGACTCTCCGGGCCAGGAGCTTCTCTCCGTGCTCTCCATTGTGCCCGTTTCCGAAGCAATCGGCTTGGGTGTAGATAGTAAGGGCGGTAGGCTTATGCCTGACTGTCTAGCTTTTTCCTCGGCTTCCTCTACAAGCGTAACTTGTTCCTCAGATGCTGTGCCCGTCATATATGCCAAACGCGCAGCTTCCAAACTGTCGGTTTTAAGTTGTTTCTGGAGAGCAAAGAACTCGCTCCGGCGCTTGCGATTGTATACCATCATATCGGCTGTTGCGTAGACTGTGACGAAGAGTGCGAGGCCTATTCAAGCATATAACAATTAGAACAGGGTACGAAAAATTAGAGAATGTATATATTCTTCTACACGGAACGAGAACCATTATGATAATATAAATAATATAAAAGGGAGCATTACCGCTAAATCCGATCAAACCCAAAACAGTAAACTTGTGAGCGGCATCAAAGTACCTCCTAGATACGCCAACAACACGGTCAAACCGTGACGTCTCATGCTTCCTCGCCGCGAGATGTGCAGCCCGTAACCGACGTACGCGCTCTTCCATGGTCTCCGGTGCCGAAGGCCTAGGCATGCCGGGCGGCGGCATACTTCTTTGGGTTTGCTGTGATGAGGTAGTGGAGGGGGAAGAGCTGCTTGACGATGGAGGAGAGCGGGATGCGGCTTTCGCATTCGCATGGGGAGTATTAGACGTAAATCGCGTAGCGTCGGCGACACTCCGCGGGCTGTAGTCTATAGCCATAATTTCGTGTGCGTATTTGTGTAGGCGTATTTGCGTATTTAATCGGGATTAACTTCGTTAGGCAACGTTATGGTATTTTTCAAGGTGGATTGGCGTATATTCTTTAAGCCGTCACATTTATTATAGATGGCCGATAAATTTTTGAGGTTCGCAATAAAATCGACTGATGGATTAATGATTTAGAGCTTGCAGGAGCCCGCAGCTTCCTTGCAATACCTAAACCTAAGTACCATATAGCAAGCCGGATGTACCTAACTTCTAATCGATACTACGATTAAGTACCCGACAGCGGGGTAGCGATTGAAAAGTTTGACCGTTCCGCTATCGATTTTCGCTACATGTGATTGACCAATGGCGTATGTATGTGGAGTAGAACACATTATTTGCGATTTGCGATTTGCGAATTTCCAATTTATATCAACCATCTATTACATCTATTCTTAACTAAGATATCTTTGACTATCAACTCTCATTTTCTCGCTTCTAGCAAGTAGCATCATCCAATTTATTCGTCGTTTCCACTCGGCGGAAGGTCTTTAGTACCTCTACCGTAGTCTTCTCCAAATTTCTTCCCTCCGATGAACAATGGCTGCGTATCCTGAAGCACAAACACTATACGAGCCCAGTTAGTAGTACTCGGATTGCGCCAGGCGTGCATCGTTGCTCGTTGAACTGCTATATCACCACGCTTCATATTCGTGATACTCCCGTCATCTAGTTTCAATTCCAGTTCTCCCTCGATCAGTATACCAAAGTCCAGAGACTTGGTCCTATGCATCATACACTCATATTGCGGCCCAAAGTCGACCATGCGACAGACGGTCCCGCCTTTAGTAGCTAACCCGAGGTTTCCCCCCGCGATTATTTCCTCGTGGAATTTTATGTCGGCATCGTCGTTCAAATCGGGCAGAAATTTGTTGGTATAAATCTGATTGAAACCCACTATAACAGAAAACGGCGTAGGTTAGAATATGTGACATATGAGAGCTTAACGAGGGACTTAAAGCCCGAGATTATCTCCGTTCAAGAATTCGAAAACAGGACAATGGAGGCAATTTATAGTCCAAATATAAAGGTAGGGATGCCGTTAAAGCAAAAACGTACTAATACCCCCTTCAAAAGCCTTCCACGCTGCTGGCCGCGCAGATTGAACAATTGCCTTTCCCTCGTCATTATGACCTGTTAGGTACGTGGTAGTGCTCGGGAGATCCGGGGAAAGCTGAGGAGACGGCTTCGCTGGTTCGTTTGAGGCACTCGAGCTAGCAGTCATTTTGTATGGATATGAAACGAGGCTTCTTGTAAGTGATCAATTGCTTTGAATATGTGTTCTGATATATGAGCCGTTGTGACGAGCGAGGTAAAGAAAAGATCCAGGAGCAAAACACGGTGAGGGGTTCAGGTAAAGTACCCCAAGGTGACACCTAGAGATCGTCGGGGAAATAACTGCTATTCTGAATATATTACAGGCATGCAAGACGGATACTCGATCCTCCATAATGCGTATGCATGACCAAGCTACACGGGATAGTTGGGGTTATCCGACAGAGTACTCAACGAATCGGACAGCGCCATCTCATTAGACGAGCCTAATATGGCTACATTTTTCGGTGTGCCCCTTAGCCATATTTTAATGCATGACTACCTCTTTTATTATAATACACAGGTCTAAGAAGGAGCTTGGACTTGATTTTCAACCCTATTATAGCCGCAGATTTTCCATCTCTTCGTTATCAGATCCTTCAAGCTTTCCGAATTGTCCTCTCTCTTTCCTCTTTCGAAATAAGCCCATACAGGTCGAAAAAAACCCAGGCATCTCAGACTCGGGTCCTACGAGAACCTTTCCCGGATGTATGATGTTAAAGCCGAGGATAGCTAACATCATGGGAGCAGCCTCGAGTACATAGAAGTAAGTTTCGTTGGCCACCAAGGGGTTCGATACTCCAGTCGAGCCGGACGAGAACTCGACTAGTCTGAATATGATACGAATCTTCACGAATCTATTAGCAATAATTACAAGTGACACTTATGCCGAATACTTACCGTAATGCAGGCTAACGTAGCATATAGCGTAAATAATAAAGGACGCCAGCTTAAATTTCCGGTTGTTGTCGCTTCGAGAGTTTTCACGTTACGCATCTCCAGCTGAAACCCAACTGCAAATGCAACGAATATAACTATAAAAAACTGCTGCAAGCCGATACCTCCCATATAAATATGGATAGCCTTTAATTGATCCTCTAGTGGTGCCGTCGGACCAGCCATTGAGCCACCTACCAGTTGAATAACGAATGCAACAAAGTCTAGCGTTTGTCTACGATTAGCATGAAATATTTTTCGAGAGCCAAGCACACAAAATATGCAACGGCTCTTAAACCGAAAGATGTCCTTACCAAATGTGACAAAACCTGCAGCTATTGCTTGTGCCGGTATATTAAATATTTTCCGCGAAGGAACGAAATAGTATATCATTCGACCAAGAACCATATAGTCGAATGCGTTTACCCCTATTATGGCGTGTTAAAAGCAAAGCCTACTAAGCAAATTCAGCTGTGCGTCTACTCACACAGCGGCGAGAGCAAAATAAAGATCTGGAACACGAGGTATACACCAGAGCTCTGCTGGTAGTGAGTGCTGATAGTACGAAATAGGTAAGCCACCGTTTCCCAGAGACTAGCCATAGCAATGACCCAGCAGAATTTCTATCAGATCATATTAGTATCATTCGGTTTCGACTAGCCGCCGGAATATAATTAGGTACCTTTCTATGAGCTATTGCTTGGTATAAATGGGTGAGAGTCAGGAGCCCGAAGATAATGGTGAAGGTAATTGCGGCCGAGAAGCTTGGATAGTAGCTCCAAAGGGCATTGCATGTTCCTGGGGGCAGGTATCCGTTCGCGTCTGGTTCTATCGTCTGGATACATGTTGGTATTACGATGTTGATTGTCTTCGCCGGTACAGTAGCGTGGGCGTTGGTAAACCCGTCTATCGTGGCATGTTGCGTAGTTAAGAAATATACACCTGTATTCGCTGGGGCATTCGTCACGATATATGTTGCTTGTCTGATTGCTGCCTGCATAGTCTGGATAGGCCCTTCAGATGCCGTGAGCGTGAGCGTAGCCATTGGGATTAGGTGCCTATTATTGTGCTAGCAAGGAGATCGTATTGAACAGCAATAATAGCAGTGACGAAGTCAGATTCTAAGAGTGCTTTATAATATTAAAAAAGTGTCCATAAGTTCTATTTAGACGATGTAAACTACGACCTCCCCTTAACTCTTATATACTCCTATATGTCAATGAAACCAAATGTAGCTTCGTATCTATTATATAATTCCATAGGCTCTGTCAAGGATCTATGGCTGAGTCCAGGGCTGCTACATAGTCCGAACTGGCCAATCAGTGTTTTGGAAGCGTTCCATTAATACACAGCTCCGCCCCAACCAGGCAGATACTCATAACTCCACCAGTTTTAGCTCTACACTTGGCAGTTGATCATACATATGGATAAATCTTGGAAGTTAAATTAATCATAAACAAAACATTCCCCAACCAAGTTGATCATAAACAATTCTATTATAAGTGATTACTATAACTTCCATCTAATATAAATTCTAAAATCGCATTGGTCTCTTCCAAAGCCATCCAAGCATCATATTATCTCAGCAACGAAATCAGTTTGAAGATATATATCGCCTTCAACAGTCCTCCTATAGAACCCAGCCATCCTCCCTCGAACCTCCTGGTCCCGTGCGTCGACCTGTACACTAAGCGCAGGTCTCGTGGTAGAATCTCGTACTCGCATCTCATCAGGGGGTAAACCAGGCCAGACGGGCGTTGTAAAGGGGTTATCTTTCTCATCTAGCAGAACGTCGTGTTCAATCTCAACAATGCGACGGCCAACTGCATGCATCGTAGAGACTTCCCAGAGGTTTTCCTTGGCGACCCCCAACTTTTTCATTAAGAAGAGCGCTTCGATCCTAGTCTTTAGACATCGGCATTTCATCACGATATAGTAGAGCAGTGGTACAAAACCCATTTCAAAAATAAATTTTCGTGTGCATTGTAGATTCTCCGGTTCAAGCGCCCTCGAAGAGTGTAATTTAGCCGCCATAGCAACCATCAAGCGAAATCTATCAATATACTTGTCGTATGTCGTCTCGTCGTATTCAAACGCTGTTTCTACCCATATTCGAGCAACCTCATACCGCAAAAAAATGCTACAGAGCATCTCCTCCGACCTTGTAGGTGTCGAAGGACGGGTTTGCAGGTCCGAGAAGCGACTTTTCCAGTTGTCTAACAAAACTCGGGTCTTATCCTGCTCCACTAGGAAAGCTAGGCTTACAGGACAGTGACGCATATCCCCAAGCCGGTAACAATCTCCGCCTCGAACGAGGCGGATAGTTCTGAGTAAAATACCATCGATAAAGTGTTGCGCCTCTTCAAAGCAAGCGAATGATTCCGGAACATGGTCTTCAAGATTGATAAGTTTAGGAAAGCTTGTTTCATCTAGCGCGAAGAAGAAGGGGAAGATTGTTAGGCGCCGAAATATTGGAGAAAGATACTCTTTGGTCCAGGGGAAGGCAACCTCGGCATTTTTCAGGATAGAGACTCCATGTTTGCAATGTTGTATAGCTGCCCCTTGGTTATCTTGTAAAAACTCGATACACACAAATAAGATACACACTAACAACACTAGAGGCTCGTTGTTCATAGACTTCAACTCTCGGATTGCCGAATTATAATGGCTGAGTGCAAATCTGTTGTCAACCAGTCGCTGGGCAGACTGTGACCGGGTTTGCATACGCTCGTAAAGCGAACTAATTGCCACTACGGAATGTCTGACAGCGGGCTCGAAATTGCTGAATTGCATTACCAGATGGGTCCAGAAGTAAGGGTCCATCGGCCCCGATAGTGAGGGTCCAGCAGCCTGACAGAAGAATTGTACTTGGAATAAGAGTCAGTATCTACTTCGTACTTCTATAAGCCATTCATGAAAATTAAGCAGGGTCCGAGCCAATGACCCTTAGTTCATTCAACTAGGGAGTTCTTGACCCATGATAATAAAGGTTAGTGGGGGTAAAGGGATGTTCAATACTACTTACGTGCTCTCCTCTCATCTATGTTGTCGACTCCTGGGAATAAATGACGCGGGCGGTGCCACGTGAGATCCGAAGAGGTTGTAGTCTGCTCATACCCGTCACACTTTCGGCCAGTAGACATACAGCGCTGGCAGTGTGGTTTGCCTTCGTCGCATTTTACTTTGCGGATTCTTTTCTTATTAGCTTCCCGGTTTTTATCTTCCAAATTTTTTCTAATGTCGTTACATTCGAGATTAACGTACTTGCATGTTAAGCAACCCGTCCTAACCTTAGTGCTGCCTTTACGAGCCATAGTTGTATTGTTAATAGCTACGTCGAAACTGATGGTGTAAATGGGGCTCGATCCGATCGAACCTGTGATAGCCTAAGTAAAACCCCGCTTGAAGAGATAAATAGGCGTAAGAGATATCTGGATTGATTTCTTCGTTGAGCAATGTTGGCAATGATAAATCAATCAATTTCTCAAGCTACCTAGGTATGTAGTTGAAGCTCAGGGGTCAGGGGTCAGGGGTCAGAGGGGCGCAGCTGGAAATGCAGGTTAAAGGATTTAAGAAGTGGGCATAAAATCCGAGCCCGCAAATCAGAAGAGCGAATAGTTCAGCCCTACGTACTATGTATAAGACTACGATTCTGCAGCCTACATATGCATAAGCCACATTGCGTAATTTTCAGGGTGAGATAAGTAGTTGTAAGCATTTACATAGGTAGGTATGTAAATATGGCAGTATAAATATGGCGGTATAAATAATTTAACATGAGAAGGATAAAGGAGTAACAATAAAGGAATAGATGGGAAGTAGTATATGTAAAACCGTAGTAACATACTTATTCTTCATTGCTATCTTATGAATCCATCTCCTCGTGTTGGAGCAATTAACATGTAAAATTATTAGCAGCCTGGGACTCAATATTCTATTAACGACGAAGTTGATATCGAGACTACTTCGACCGAGCAGCGGCACGGACTACCTTCAAGATAGGAGCCCTAACAATAGTAATTCAAAGAAGCAAATACGATAAGCACATTGGTCTCTCAACTAGAGAGATTAACTAAAGGCAAACTTGAACTTTTATTACCTAACTACCCCTAGGATTAAACAATTAGGCCATGCAGCATTGGGCGAGTCCAATAGTAGTGCTCCACATGTTTTATGTCTCGTTCATGCATCAGGGAATTTTTATCCCTTTATTTTTCCCCAAGTTACCATCCAGCAATATGGGCCACTAATTTAGTCCCCGTTATAACGACCCTCGCCAGCACTCTTAAGTAAAACGTCAACAACCATGAAGTCGGTGGTGATAACAGCCGAGCCTATACCAGTTAGTAACTATCTAAGTCCTAGGATGCGTTTTGCTACTTACCATCAGTCCATTTGACCTTCCAAGTATCGTGGCCGTTCGGAAATGCTAGCCATTGTCCTTCAGCATTGTTGGTAACCTTGCCGTCCGTAAGCTGGAAAGTGTCCCACTGGGCAATGTCTCCTTCACCAGGCTTGACGGTTTGCGGGTTCATCATGTCGACAAGAGTCAACAGATCAGGAGGACCCATGAGCCCAATAGAGTGGTCGACAATGCCAACTGGGTACGTGTGTAGCTCATTGCACCCCTGCTTTTCACTGTCTACAGTGTAGACCTTGACAGGGGAGACATCATCTCCGTCGAAAACACCCAACGTGTTGTTCTTTAGCGAAAGGAAACGGCCGTCGACTTTCTTGTTAGCCGGGCTACGGGTATTGTTAGCAACGGCAAAGAAGATAGCAATAGTAATAAAAAATGGCTTATAATTACCAAGAGATCTGGAGCTCATAGAGGTCGAGCTGTCGCTCCATAAGCGGGGCAGCGGAGGCGAAAGTGGCAAGAAGGCCAAGAGGGAGAAGGCTGACGGGCCACTTCATTGTGACTTTAGTTGAATGAGGTTGATGTTATCGAGAAGTAGTACGAAGAGATTGAGTATTATAGGGTCAGAGTAATTGCGTAGCGCAGAGGTAGAACTTTATGTTCTTACTTGTGATTTAGGACGTGTTGTGATGATGAGAAGACGATATTAAAATTCGACGAGAGGAAACAGGTGAATTTATGTTCTTTCCAACCGAAGGTACTCAAGATATGGGATGGTGACGGAAAGTATAAGAGGGTTAAGGCAAAACCAAAAAAAGGTTAATTAGATTATCTGCCGATCTACGTACTTTAGTGAACAGGCAATCACGTCCTAAGATATACGACATGTACAATAACAGGTGGTCCTTCCTCGTGCCTGTATATCAACGTTAAGGCAGGAGATCTAAAGTAGAAAGTACGATGATGGTATCAAGATCAGATCAAGGAAATCACGACACATCTCACACCACATGTAGAAATTTTATATAAGTTTGATGACACCCAAGAATTCTAGCCCATACAAGTACCTAAACCCTAAACTATACGTACCCTTATCGTTCTGGATCTCGGGTATCTCAGGTTAGAAGCTAAAGGTAATGCTTCTAAAGAGCCTAGTACCTAGACATATTAAGTTTGGCATATTAGGGATGTGTGGTAGTACTAATTTTAGCTTAGGATTGACCCAATAGGCTCTTTAGTCCGCTATAAAGTAGCATGATCTACTACTAAATTCCCCATAGTGGAAACATAACTACAAGTTCCTGGGATTACTTCAACCGTAGGCTAAATCAACGCCCACGCCAAGCATCACCAAGCATCTCCAAGAATCCCCGCAACGACTCTACAAATCCTAAAATAGAAGAATTCAATTTACAACTCCCCTTCTATCACTTTCTCTTCTTCCGCTACCACGGTTCCAGAAGCTGTCAGAATGTCCAAATATCCACAATCCCCGATGTTATCCGTTCTTTTACCAATATCTATATCCTGGGTACAACTCGGAGACATGGCTGACTGAGACAAGATCCGTTCGACGGAAGCGGAATACACCTCCGTCTATACGTTTTTCAGACCGACGTGGAAATAGATATATTCTCTTTTGAAAAACCTGTACATTTTTGTTTTAATCTTTAAATTCGCTGGGGTTACATCGCCCCCGGGGGATAAAATCAAAGGTTAGGTAAGGGAGGATATTTGATCTATGACTGCCTAGAAACAAAAATCTCGATACGTCGCCTACCTTACTTGCCTACCTCCTGAATCCTAGGTTTTAAGTTTGGCCACGTTGCTCTATTGTCTAGGTATCTATCCGCATGATCTCATAGATCCTAATGGCTTTAGATACGATGTGCATGGGCTGCCATCTAGGAGATCATCTTATCATGTAAGTCTACTCCAGAAAGTTTTTCGTACAAACACCGAGCGCACAATGTATTGGTCAAGACCAGAAACTCCTAAAAGGAGCACGACTTAATGTATATCGTTATGGATAGTTGTTTGTTTGTTTTGTTGGAGGAACAAAGACCTCAATGTGAACGCGTGTGCCGCTGGAATGTATGTTGGGCTTAGTCTGGATTGTCGACAAATTCCATCGAGGAATAACACCAAACATAATGTCTCTTTCCTTTACGCTTCCGGTCCTAGCTGTGCTGAGCTTCAAGGGGTTGGAAACTCTCCGCCGAATTATGCGATACGAATCAATGGCTAACTCTCGCATCGCCTCATATCATGTCCCAAAGCAGGAACTGCTGCGGCGTGCTCACACGAAAAACATGTCGTTGAGTCTCGCTTTAGCCCTGAAAGACAGTGCACTAGGAACAACTCCGTTGAGTCACCAGCAAACTTTCTTGTCTTTACTTAAAGCAGACGCTCCTTATGTTACTACTGCCATTCCGCGTATTCTCTCCGCCGTCGGCGCGTCAATAGCTAATCGCCGTCGGGAAGCAAGCTGGACTGAGTTAAGGGGAATAGCGCTTTATTCCCTATTATCTCTTCTAGAGCTACAATTATTGCTATCTATCTCTCTACTATGGCTGGTATTTCCTGGCTTAATACTTTTACCTTGGTTGGCCTTGCAAACCGCTTCTATATGGATTCTTATCCGTTATATAAACGATGGGCCGCGATCCTCAAAATTCGTCACGGAGAGGTTTCAAGGTGATATCTCAAGTAGCGAAGAGCAGCGCTTCGATTGGTTTGTTGTTGGTGGTGGTTTTATGCACGATGAGCACATGCGTCGGGAGCTCGCACCAAAGCTAACGAGAATGTTTGGTCATGATATGCATATCTTCATAGCTTATAAGCTAGGCTTCTTATTCGAGATCATACTTATCTTCCTCCAACGGAGCCTCCATATCCCTACGACAAGATCTGTAAACCTCTATAACTCCGTTCGAGCAAGTCTATTGAAGCCAGAAACAAAAGGTGTTCGCATCCTTGCACATAATACGGGGGCTCTAGATGTCTCATGGCTACTCTCCCGCCTTTGCGCCGATTTCCCCCCTGGAGATCGACTAGGCAAGCTCCAGGTATTCACATTCGGCGCCGCATCCATAGAAATGACCTTGCCTCTTGGACATGCCTCGTATCAACGAATCGAGGATGAATCAGATTCGCTTTTCCCTTCAATCACCCATTTTGCGTTCACAGACGACCCATTTGCACAAATCGGTGTGCTCCTTGGGATCCGCCAGAGGCTAGAAGGTCGCTTTGTGGGTAGTTTATACACCATTCATACCACTACGCTAGTTTCAGGAAAATCTCGCATATTACCTCGTAGTCGTCATTACACTCTAGATGACTATTTCAACGCTCTTCTACCTGATGGGAATCCTCGACACGGTGTTCTCAGCCAAGTATGCAAGATAGATCGCGAACTGAGTGAAATGCGAGAGCTGGCTGCCTTGGCACAAAGCGTTACTAACGAGCGACTGAGGACACGAAGGGAACGTCTGAGCTGGACTGCACTCGGAGCAATGTCAAATACCACGTCCGGTGGATACGGTGGGCGTGATAACATATCACAGCCTTTCTCTCTGGAAGAAGTTAGGAAAGAAGGCAGATCTTTGGAAGGGCTTAGGGGGTATGAAAACAACCCACTAGTCAATGTGGTGAATGATGCTAGATATCGCATACGTTCTAAGAAACACGCGACGGGTACAAAAGCCATGGCAAACACCGAGGCCTTACGTTTAAATCCCGGTAAGCATAAATACTAAAGGTGTCATTGTTGGGGGATGAGATCTCTATTAGGAAATAGAATTGTATCATACTTTAAAAGGGGGGTTGGGGTTCGCAGTCTATATTCTCTTTGGGTTTACCCGTTATACAGACCAGCTTATAAAACTACCTACTTAATAGTAAACCTAGTATTATCATCTAGTTCTATAGCTTTATATTGGATTTAGTAGAACGCCATATCATTACGGCGACCAGGAAGTGCAGAGGAGATTCGGTATTATAATCCAAGGCAATGATGTCTCTACTGTATCGCAACCAACGTCAAGCAAATTTATCTACTATGAAAATATCACCTGTAATGCTACTATGGGTTTATAACTATCCGAAATACCCCTGCTCATTTTCAAGTACCGTAGTATTTTTTTCAAGCTCGATATATGAAGGCTAATTCGACGTAGCATATTTAGGTAAAAGAGCAGAGTTTTTGCTAGCCAAATCACAATCATTACCTTATATTATGCGAAGTTTATATCCCAATTAAGCCCCTTTAATCCGCCGCGGAGTCGACAAATGAGGGTCGTTAAACATTTACTACTATCTACATCCAAGGAATATCTTCGTAAGTGCTATGGATACTAGAAGTGATGTCGCTACCATAAGATGATACCGTTACATATTCGCCCATAAATACTTCATACCTTCCCAGATTTCCACGCTGCTAGGTATAATCTGGTTGGCAGGAAGTACGAAGCCGTAAGAAGTCGATCTAAGCTCAATTCCCCATCCGAACTCTGCTCCGGCTGCGTCGGTCATATAGTCCCTACCATTTCCACTCGACTGGTATAGTACTAGACAACCAGGGCCATAGTCGAACGTTGTATTGTCTATATTGAAGTTGTTAGAATACAATGAGGATATGAAGAGTTCCCAATTTGATTTCGACAATGCTTGGATTTATAGTTGGGACTATGGAATGAATATCAGGGGGGTTGGAGGGATAGACATACATGGTTGTGCGATCCTAGAGGCTGTCTCGCCCGCTAGACTTATCTGACGGTCTATATTTTTTGGAAAGCTATCACAGATGTAGCCATATGAGAGCAAGATTACTTGGGCGTAGCTATGCCAATCGATGTACAACTTGATGCCTTTGTTAGTAGCTAGCGTTTGAGCGAATTCCATCAGCGCGGCAGTTTCAGGCGCGTCGCCAGCCTGGTAACCGCTGAATGTCTCGGAACTCGGGTTAGAAGAAGAGCCATCGCCTCCGAAACCAACAGACCAGTTTCGGTTGATATCCGTGCCTACTGCGGTTGTGTTGTCTCTCGTCTGCCGATTCTTCCTCCATAGCCGGTTGGTTGTCTGGGAATATACGAAACCTTAGTGGGATTAATTAGAGATCTGAATTATATTCCTCTGGTGTTATTGTGATACTAGTTACTCACCATCGGGGTTTACAACTGGTAGGACGTAAAAATCGTAGTTGTCTAGCGCAGCTTGTACCGCTGTGTCATTTTTGTACCCAGTCACTATTTGGTACAAGAGGTACTCGACCACCTAGAATGAAGTTGTATTAGTTAGGTAGTTAAAAGTTCGATATACCTACTGAATTAATATATGTCAAGACGTACAATTGAAGTGATCCATTCACGAGCATGTACATTCCCATTAAAGAAGACTGCCGGCTTCGAATTCTTGCCGCTGCTGCCCCACTATAGCATCAAAAGTCAATCAGCGCTTTTTTAAATATATGGTTGCATGGAGTATAAAATAAAATAAAGGGAGGAGGGAGGCTCTTAATATTGCATACGAGATGAATCCCCTGAATTGGCCTTCCCTCAAACGAGGATCCCACTTGAATAAGCTCTGAATTGTTGACAAACGAGGCTTGAAGATCGGCCCAGTAGCGAACGTGATCCTCATAAGCATGATATGAATCAAACCAAGATAATCCTGGGACACCATCGTCGTCAAGTTCTGCACCGACGGTTAGTGGAAACGTTTTAAAGAATCGGATTTAGAACACAAACCCGGATAGCTACCCAAGGAGCCTTCAGTTGCGATGTCTGCTCCTAAGTTTCTGCTTAAGATAGTTGTATTGAAGTCGAGCGTATCGAAGACCGCGACATGTTCTGGAGGAACCGCAATATCAATAGTATCCGAGCTACCATGTTGATGATTGCGATTATGATTAAGCTCTATGATAGATAAATTATCGTATGTTGATTTTAGGTCGGCAACGTCACTCGTATCGATCCTATAAACCTTGAAGCCCTCGAAGTTGATACTACCGTTCTGTTTAGCCAGAACAACAGCCCTAAAAGCCCCAGTAAACAAAATAGCAGTAGTGAGCTTCATGTCTTTTGTGGATTAAAGCGTACAAGCCGGAGTTCACTAGACCAGAGAAGACAAAGAAAATATATTATATACAATTATTTTAATGACGAGCACATTTTACTGTTCTAGAAGGCCTTTGGGGTCGAGCAATGCAACGCAGAGTCACAAGCATTAGCAATAACAATGGTCGCCTTCCTAAAATCACCACCCACTCCGGCTTGGCACCGATGATGCCACCACGGTGCAAAATATCGACAGCCTCAATTATGATGACAAGGTCAAGTTAAAAAGAGGCAGATTACTATTCAACATCCGACCTTCACCTACGTCCCGGACTCCCGGGTTAGTATACCCATCGGCCACAAGAGACGGCTTATCAACTATACAACTCTGCCATTTTCATCAATTGGTTAACCATCAAACCCCTTTTTTCCTAAACTCGAACCATCCAAGACATATTATACGTTAGGTAGATTCGGCGGGTAATTCATGAAGAGGGCTATAGTGTCCGTACAATTCCGATATCTGGCCTTCGCTTTTAGGAGGTATGGGTGGTGCTACATTGACACTGTTCGAAGCTATTGCGATCTGGGACGTCGGATACACGGGGGTTTGATCGTATTGATTTCCGGATCGTTCCTTGGCTAGCATCTTATTCATCTTCTGTAGCCTCCATAGGGCATATATTAAGCCCACAATAAGTAGCACCCCTATTACGGCACCGATACCAATCCCGGCCTTCGCGCCATCGCTAAGATCAGATGAAATAGAGGCTGCCGTGCCGACAGAGGAGGTGTTATCTGATTGAGAAGCCACATCTGTGTTTGTAGGAGCACCGCTTGTGAAATTATCGCTAGTGGCATTAGGCGTGGCTGAATCAGATGTTGACGTTGTTGAGTCTTTTATTGACGTAGAGCTTGTTGAAGAAGTTGTTGATGTTGTCCCCACCACTATAAACTTGGTTGAAGCCGCATTCCAGGTTGCTGATGTAGTCGGATTATGCGGTCCAACAGAAAATCGTCCATCTCCAGAATCACAGCAATTTTCTGCACCATTACAACAATACGACGTGTCATCCCTAGTGACGTTTGCGCAAGATATCAAGTCAGTACCGCCTCGGGATGCACCTTCGTATTCAAAAATCATGTAAGCAAATAATGTCTAAGCTAGATAGAAAGTATCTGAGCAGAAGTTTTATTGACTCACCTAAGCAGTATTTTGCACAGTTTTTTGAGTCCCAGTTCTTATCCGAGCAAGAGCCCCGGATTACGGCTCCGTTAGAACCTTGACATAGACCGTTGGAAAGACAAATGTTACCAATCCCACCACCGCAACAGGCACTGGAATCTGCATCTGGGTTGCAAGGGGAATTATCTTCAGCCTCTTGTTGATTCGGATAATAGCAATGGTCAACAGCAGCAAAGACAGTATAGGCAAAGTGAAAAAGTATAAGCTGTAACCAGAAATACAACTGCCTCGCCATTGTAACTTTTAAGTAGTCTTGATCTACCTAGGAATGACAAACAAAGCAAACAAACAAATGGGAAACAAAACTAGGGATAGGGGTAATAAGTACCTATTTTGCGAAATAGAAGCAATATGTTCCCAGCGCTGTATGCAGGCGGCCGCTTTCAACCCTTGCCTGTCCACGAGCCAAATAATGGCGTGAAGGATGCTAATGTACCCATATCCGAACATATATCCGAATATGTCAGCTCAACTAGTAGCCAGTTGTATTTTTTTTGCCATGCCCAATATATCACAGATCTGAACTACCTCTTCGGTGACAAGAAGGCTCGTACAAAGCAAGGGAGAGAGTATGTTATTGAAAGTCAGGGGTAATTTGTGGGTCCCTAACCATCACTTCGAGAGTTAACTGCAGCTAACAACTCATGACAAGCAACCAACAACTCAACCAATATATGACCTAGACTTACGATACGACGTAACAATCTTCCAATGACAGCCTACCATGGATCAAGGGATAAAACGCCATTGTTCCTTCCCAGTCCCCGCAAATCCCGAGACCTAACCATCCCATATTTCATCCGTACTATAGTGTTACAGAGGAAACCAAGCTTCAAGAGAAAGGCTGGCCGCAGGTTTTTGAGAATATTTGAATTTATTAATATGATCTGCTTCCCGACATATCTTGCCGTGCCCCTCTAATTTCACAAGTGTTACGCAATTTTGAGCCACCTAGAGAATAGCTGTCCAAAGTAGCCTAGATTCCACCCAGTCTCACACTATAGTACAATTCCTATTGTGTACGAAACACCGTCGCATAATCCCTATATAGCTAAGCGTTGTGTGAACCAGCGGTAAAACTTGCCCGAAGTATATACACATAATCATGCAAGCCAGAGTGACTTGTGTACCATGGGAGACATAGAGAGTCATCCCAGCTCCGTAAGACGTTAACCCGGATGGCTTCCGCGCCAGGATGCTATAAACAGATGCTCAACTAGAATACCAGGATCCCCCTCTTCGAGATAATGCTCTTGCGGGAGCCAGCCGAAAGAATCCTTAGGCAGTACCAACACATCTCCAATGAGCTTTGGCTCTCTCAGACTGTCAAGCTCATCTCCTGTATGCTTGATACCTGTAGCATTCGTGAAATAGTCCATTAGAACCTCGGTGAATGCGAAGGGACCCGTTGTCGCCATAACATCCTCGAAGGTTACGGTACCTCCTGGCTTCTTCGATTGAAACAACTTCTCGAGATTCCCCTTGACTCGATCCACTAGTGAAGCAATAGCCGGGTGGTAAGGCTTCGCCAAGATCGTATATTGTGCAAGCTGAACAGAATACGGAGAACCTCGCCAGATGGGCCTTTTGTGGTGGTCATTTTCAATTCCTACAACGAGATTTGCCTTATCCAGGTGGTGCTGAGGAACCCATTCAGAGATAGGACGATGAGGCAAGACATCAATATCAGCCCATACGCCACCCTCTACGAGCATGACACAATACCGCAAGAAGTCGGCCCTTAGTATAGGATCAGTGAAATTAGCAAACAGGTCCGCAATAGCCGAAGGGAGACGGTCTCCAACGAAGGTTTCGCCGTTGGCGTCGGTAATACGTTCATATCGGTGCTGAGGGTTTACGACACGCCATTGATGCGGGAAGCCAACAGTTCGGTCAGTCGGGTCATCGGAATCATCTTTCCAGCTCTGCCAAATCTTCTTGGGGAAACCCAGGGGAAGTGAAGATTGTGACTCGGCTGGCGGCTTTGTATTATCCGGCAATTTCACTATAAATAAGTTAATTTGGTAGCTAAAAGGAAGCCTAGTAAGAAAGAATGAGATGAACTGACAGTTTAGCGGACTAGAGCCTAGAGAATTATACGAAGAACCGAAAGCTAAAAGAAGGCATGAAATAATAGCTGCACCAACGATTATGAAATATTTTCGAGACATTGCTTAATGCGAGGCGCCGAGTTATATTGTCGGGATGACTACATAGTAGGGAGAATAAGAAAAAGTAAAAATACAGAAGACAAGATTTAAACATCCCCGGAACCTTACAGCGCCAACTACAAACCACTGACAGGTGTGGCACGGCTTATATGGAAACTTAAATATAGAGCTAAAGCTTTGTTCTTTCTCTTATAATGTTACAAGGTAACGATGCAGCTTAATTAGGTTGGTTTCATGGAATCTGTTGCTTTATATTATGTAAAACTTGATTATATTTAATATTTTTTATTTGTTTATAAATATAATAGTTTAATAACAATTAAAAAAAATATAAATACAAAATAATTAAAAGTAATATGATTTTTAATTAAATATTTTAAATTAAAGTTTTATTTGTTTTTATATATATTAATTAAACTTTTTATTTTTTTAAAATAAAAAGTTTTTATTAAATATAATTATTTATTATTTATTATATTTAATTTAATTTATTTTATTCTATAATAATGTTTAATTATATTATTATATATAATAAAAAATAATAATGATTAATTTATAATTAATTATTTATTTTATTAAATATTTTAAATTTTTATAAATTAATAATTTTTATAATATATATATTTAAAATTTTAAAAAATTTAATATTTATATTTAATTTTATTAATTTAAAATAAAGTTTATTATTTATATTAAATAAAATAAAAACATTATTATAAAAAATAAATAAAAAATAAATAAAAAATAAATAAAAAATAAATAAAAAATAAATAAAAAATAAATAAAAAATAAATAAAAAATAAAAATAATTAATAAATATTATATAAATAATTAATAAACAAATAAATAAAAAAGATTTATATTATTATATTATTTTAATTTATTAAATAATTTATTAATTTTAAAATAATAAGATAATATAAATTTTATTAATTTATATATTTTTTAAATTTTTATTAATTATTTTATCAATTATTTTATTAATTTTTTATAATTCGTTAAAAACATTTTTTACGCTTAAACTTTTGAAAATTATTATAGAAAACTAATAAATAAATGATAAATAAATGATAAATAATTGATAAATAATTGATAAAAAATCGATAAATAATTTTTTTATAAATGATAAAAAATTAATAAATTGATAAAAAATTGGATATTTTTAATAGATTTTACCGTGTAAGTTTGCAAACACGTGAAAACGTTTGCGTAAGCTTGTAAATGCATACGTTTTCTTAAATTTTAATTTTTTAATTTATTTAATATAAATAAACAAAGTTAAATAAATAATATATAAAATTGTTATATATTTATATTATTTAATAAATTTTAACTATTTTATTTTTTTAAATATATTAAAATTTTATAAATTAAAAACTTTTATATTTAATAATTTTTATATTTAATAATTTTTTATTAAAAAATTTATAAATTATTAATACCATATTTTTATTATTATTAAAATTTTTTATTTTAATTTTATAATTATTAAAATAATTAATATATTTAAACTTTAATTTTTAATTAAATAATTTATAAAAATTAATTATTTTAAATAATTTTAAACTAAAAATTTAAAAACGTTTTAAACATAAATATTTTATTTAACTATATTTTTTTAATTAATTACATTTAAACACATTTTTTAAAAAACATATTTTAATTTTTAATTTAAAACAATTTTAAAATTTTTTAATTAATATAATAATAATTAAATCAATTAAAATATAATAAATAAAATTTTTATATATAAAACAAATATTAATTCGATCATTTAAATAAATAATTAAATAAAATATATACGTTTTAAATTAAAATTAATTATAATGTAAATCATTAATTAATAATTTATATAAATTAATAATTTAAAAATATTTAAATTATTATTTTTTAAATTTAACAATTAATTATTTAAAAAAAATTTAATGTTTAATATTATAAAATATAATAAAAATCTTAAAATAAAACGTATTATATACGTTTATAATATTTTTTTAAAATATTATACGGTAAAATATATAATTATTAATAACGCAAAAATATTATAAAATTTTAACAAAACTTAATGTAATATAAAAAATATATTATTATTTAATATATTTTTTAATTAAATATTTAAACGTTTTTATATTAAAAAATGGTTAATATTTTATTGCGAAAATATAACAAAAGTGTTTTATTAAAAATTAAATTATAAATTTATATATTAATAATTTCAATTTAAAACATATATAAATTATTAAATTAATTATTAATACAACAAAAAAAATATTTTATTTAAAAAATATATATAATTTTAATAAAATTAAATTTATAATTAATTAATTAATTAATTTATAAAGTTAAGTTATATTATTTTTTATTGTTATAATAAATAAAATATATTTTATTTTATAATATTATAATAGTAAATTTATATTTAATTAAATTATTAAACTATTTAAATTATACATAAAATTAATTTAAAATAATTAATTTAAAATAATTAATTTAAAATAATTAATACATTTTAAAAAATATATAAAAAAATATATAAAAAACGTTAAATATTTTTTAATATTAAATAATTATAAAAATTATATATTAATAAAACTTTGTAAATATTACTATAATAATAATATTATAACTTTTTATATATTTATTTATTTATTTTATAAATGTTAAAATTTAAATATAAACATTCTTTTAATTTTAAAACGTTTATATAAATAAATTATTAAAGATTTAATATAATAAAATTTAATTTATATCATAATCTTTTTTTCTTAATTTTATAATAAGTTTACAATATTATTTTTATTAAAAAAATATATAAATTAATTTTACAGTTATTAAATTAAGTTTTTTAATTTTTAATTAGGTTATTTATAATTTAATATTATTAAAATTACACCTTTTTTTATTTTAATTGTTAAGTTACTTA
Organism: Daldinia childiae; assembly: GCF_008694065.1. Taxonomy (NCBI): domain Eukaryota; kingdom Fungi; phylum Ascomycota; class Sordariomycetes; order Xylariales; family Hypoxylaceae; genus Daldinia; species Daldinia childiae. The sequence continues at coordinate 330,778 of NW_022984643.1, forward strand.
ACTTATTTTAAATATTTTAAATATTAATAAATATTAATAAAACTATATTATAATTAATTTTTATATATAATAAAATTTTTATTTATTAATTTAATTTATTAACTAAAAATTTAAAAATTATTAATAAATTAAATAAAATTACATATAAATTATTATATAAAAAAGTTTTATTAAAAAAACTTTAAATTTTTAAAAAATAAACTATGTATTTTTTAAAAGTTAATAAATAAAAAATAAATAATTATAAAAAAAAAATCTTTTACTTGAAAAAAAAAACCGGTTATAAACCTAAAAAGAATATCAACATTTAAAATAATATCACAATTATTATAAATAATTTTATAATAAAACAATAATAAAACTAATAACGTTATAATATTTATAATAATATAAATTATAACGTATAAATTTATTTAATTAATTTTTAATTAATATTAAACGTTATTATTATATAATAAATGATTTAATTAAAAACATATAAAATTATACGCCGTTAATTAATGATTTATGTTATATATAAACTTTAAATTAAAATTACATTTTTAATTTTTTCATAATAATTATATATAACTTTATTATTTTTAATTAATATATATAACTAAATAAAAATATTATAATGAAATATATAAATTTTATATTATAATTAAGTAAATTAAATAAATATTTAATAATATATAATAACTTTATATATTATTTATTCAATTTTTTATCATTATTTATTTAACTTTATTTTTTAATAAATAATATAATAATATATAATTTAAAATAAAAATTTTAAAATAAATATTATTAAAAAAAATTTTTAAAATAAATATTAATTTAATTTTATTTTATTATAAAATATAATTAATTTTTAAAATATTATTTTATAAAATAAATATAAAATATTATATTATTATATTAAAACGTTTTTAAAAAACAACTTTAACTAAACAATTAAAGGTATATTAAATGGGTAATATATTAAATTGTTATGTATTATTAAGTAACGTAAATCACTAGTCAACGGCCCACATAAGTTAACGGCCCAACCAAAATATAACTAAAAATCAACATTTTTAAAAATCTATAACTTTACCAACTCTTGGTCAAACTTTCCCAAATTTTAATATATATTATATAACTCTAAAACTAATATATAAAAAAATTGAAAAAAATACTATTACATTATAATATAAATTATAAAATTATTGGACATTTTTAAACTTACTTTTATATTTTTCATTTTTAATTAAATAAAAAAAATAGTATAAAAATAAAGAAAAATGTTATTATTATTAAGATTTAAATATATACCTAAATTTAAAATCCGAATTTTAATAGGATTTTTTTTAAGTAAAGTGCACGGTTACGCACAGACATATTTTGTATGTATTTTCGTTGGGCCGTTAACTTGTATGGGCCGTTGACTAGTGATTTACGTTATTTGTTTTACCATACAAAGTTACTATTATATATTTATATTGTTAAAATAGTTTTAACTATTTATATTTTTTAAAATATAAGCTTTTTTATTGGTTTAAAATTTTACATTATTTGTTTAATAATATTTTTATTTTAATATTATATTTATGTAATATTTTATTTAATTTAATTTAATTTAATTAATTTAATAATAATATAAAGTTTACATAATAATTTTATTTAATTGTATACATTTGTTAAATATTATTATTTAATTACATACGTTTATTTCGATAAAAAAAGGTTAAAATAAAGTTTTAAATGATAAATGATTTTTAATATAATATGACATTAATTAAGAAAAATTAACTAAAAAACTAATGAAAAAACAATGGTTAATAAGGTTGGCCAATTAAAAACGTGTATTTTAAACAAATTAAATAAATTAAAAAGTTTTATTAAATTCAACGGGATTATTATAAAAAAGATATATGCGATAAAATAAGTTTATATAAAAATATATGTAATATTTATACGATATTTACCAACCCCGTTATTATGTAATTATATTTAATATATTGCCCATTTAATACGTTTTTTACTACCCGATTAATGTTGTTTTTTTAAAAATAATAAATATTTTATAAAAATTTATTATTATTATTTTATTAAAAAGTAAATTTATAAAAACTTAATGTATTAAATAAAAGAAAAAACAAAGTTTTTTTTAATTAAAATAAAATAATTAATTAATGGATAATAAATCGAAGATTAATCATCGTTATTTTTTATTAAAATTAAATAAATCATATATATTATATAATTATATAATTATTATTTATAATAACATTATAAAATTTATTATTTATTAAATTTTTAATTAATTAACTAATTAATTTTATACATATTTTTAAACTTATATTTTTAATTTTTTAATATTATAATAATTATATATAACCATATTATTTTTAATTAATACATATAAATAAATAGAAATATATAACAATCAATTTATATAAAAAACAAAATATTTAATAATATTTTATAATTTTATATATTATTTATTTAATTGTTATTAAAAATATTATTATATGGAAATTTATTATTTTTGTTATTATATAATATTTTAATTAATTATATTTTATATTTTTTTAAAATGTTTTTAATTTTTAAATAATCGTTTTTAAATAAAATAATAATAATATTTAAATTAATTAAAAATATTAATTTCAATATATATTTTTAATAGATAAAATATATTTAAATATATTTTATTTATTTTTAACTTTTAATATATTAATTTTTATAATTTAATTAATTATAAAAACTTAATATATTAAATAAAATAAAATAAAATTCAATTAAAAATTAATTGTTATTATTTTTTATTAATAATCTTTAAATAAAAAAAATAATATTTTAATTATTATTTTAATGTGTTAAAACTAAAATTTAAAAGACGGTAAGTTTCGCCCGTTTGCGTTTTAAACTTTTGGTTTATGTGTTTATATTTATAAGTTGTAAAAAAGGCGTTTTTTAATTTTTAATTTTAACTAGTTTTATATAATGTAAAACGAATTAATACACATTTAAATTTTTAATAAAACTATATTAACGATAATATAATAAGTAATAATAATATTTAAAAATATCTTTTATTTTAATTATTTGAAGTTAGTTTTTTATTTTTATTATTTCTTTATATCTTTTATATATTTATAAAATTTTACGTTATAATATTATAAATTTTAACGTTTAAATAATTTTAAAACGTTATATATATGCGTTTACGTTAAAAACCATTTATAATTACATTTAAAATACATTTTATTTTTTAATTTAAAGTTATTTATTTAATTATTTAAATATTTTAATTTTTTTTATATATTTATATAATGTTACGTTGTAATATTATAAGTTTTAATGTTTAAAAATATATAATAATTTTAAATTATTATATTTACGTGTTTATATTTATAACCATTTATAACCATTTATAATTACGTTTAAAATATTTTTTATTTTAATTATTTAAAATTAACTTTTTATTTTTATTATTTATTTTTTTTACATATTTATATAATATTACGTTATAATGTTATATATTTTAACATTTATTATAATTATTACGTTATAATTTACGTTATAACTAATATTATAATTAGTTTTAACTTAAAACACATACGTTTTATATACAATAATTTAATTAATTAAATTAATATTTATTTTTTATATTTTTAATAAATTTAATTATTATTATATAATTATTTAAATAAAAAATATTTAAAATTACGTTAAATTAAAATTTAAAAATGTTTTAAAAAAACAAACTATTATTATTAATACACTTTTGTTTTATTATCGAAATTTATTAATACATTTAATACATTTAATACATTTAATACATTTAAATACATTTTATTTATTTTTAATTCTTATTATATTAACTTTTATAATTTATTTAATTTAATCATTTATAATATAAAAATTATATTAATATTTTCGTTTTAATTAAAGCATTTTAATGATATATGTTTTGATTTAATGTATGTTTTATTTTAAAAGTTATTTAAATATATATATATATATATATTTAATTAAATTTAAATGTAATTGTAAAAAAACTTTTTATAAAGTTTTATTTTAAAGTTTTATTAAATATATCAATTTTTATAATTTATTTAATCCCGTAACTTAACATATAATATTTATATTATTATTTTTGTTTTAATTAAAACTTTTTAATAATATTAATATTAACTTAGTATAAGTTTTTAATATGAAATTATTCGAATATATATGGTAATAATAATAGTAACTTTTAAAAAAACTTATTTTAATTAACTTAAACTAAAAATTTAAAAATGGTTTAAAGGGAAATATTTCCTTTAATTACACTTTTCCCCAACCAATCATATTTTGGTATACCTTTTTAAAACATTTTTAAATTTTTAATTTAAAAAGATTTTAAACATTTTTTATTTAAATAATTATATAATAATAATTAAATTAATTCAAAATATTAATTAAAAATATTAATTAAAAATATTAATCTTAAGTAAATAAAATTTTTATATAAAAAATAAATATTAATTTAATTATTTAAATAAGTTATTATATATAAACCATATGCGTTTTAAGTTAAAATTAATTATAATATCGGTTATAATTAATATAATAATTATAATAAACGTTAAAGCTTATAATATTATAACGTAATATTGTATAAATATATAAAAAAGGTTAAAATATCCAAATAATTAAATAAATAGTTTTAGATTAAAAAATAAAAGGTATTTTAAACGTGGTTATAAATAATTATAAATATAAACGCATGGGTATAATATTTTAAAATTATTACATATTTTTTAAACGTTAAAGTTTATAATATTATAACGTAATATTTTATAAATATGTAAAAAAAATAAAAAAATAGTAAAAATAAAAAATTAACCTTAAATAATTAAAATAAAAAGTATTTTAAATATAGTTATAAGTAATTATAAATAGTTATAAGTGGTTATAAATATAAATGCGTAAATAAATATAACGTTTTAAAACTATTATATATTTAAACGTTAAAGTTTATAATATTATAATGTAATACCGTATAAATATATAAAAAAAATAAAAAGGTAATAAAAGTAAAAAATTAACTTTAAATTATTAAAATAAAAAGTATTTTAAATATTGTTATTATATATTATGTTATTATTAATATAATTTTATTAAAAGTTTAAATTTATACTAGTTTACTTTATAATATATAAAATTAATTAAAACTAAAATTTAAGAAACGTTTTCTTTACAACTTACAAATATAAATACACGGATTAAGGGTTTTATGGCATTTGTGGCGTTAATAAAAAAGAGAGGCGGAAGCGGGCGAAGCCCCGCCACTTTTGAAATTCTAGTCTTAACACATTAAAATAAAAAAAAACCACATAATACTTTTTTATGCGGTCGCATTTACATTTAATATATATTCAAATAGCTTTTAAAATAACGTATACATTTAATCAAAACTTATATCATTAAAAAAACTTAATTAAGGCAAAAATAATAGTACAAATGATATACATATTTTTACAAAATTAAATAAGTTATAAAAGTTAAAAAAATAAAATATGATATAATTAATTTAATTAAAAAAGATTGGTAAAAATATACTTGTTATATAAAGTGTATTAATAAACTTTTAATAATAAAACGAAAATATATTAATAATAATATTTAAAAAATATATTAAAATGTGGTTAAAATAAGTATTTTCGTTTAAACCATTTTTAAATTTTTAATTTAAAATCATTTAAAATAACTTAATTATATTATTATTTTTTATATTATTTTATAATATGTATTTATTTTATAAATAAAAATTCATAATAATAATAAAATTAAATTAATTAATTTAAATTTTATTATATTAATAAAACCATATATAAATTTTAAATTTTATAAATTTTAATTATATATATAATAATATAAATAAATGTTATTATATTTTTATATTATTTTATAATAATATTTTATCGTTATTAATAAAATTAAATTAAAAAATATAAAACTTTAAAAGTTATATAAAAATAACTTAATAAATAACATTTATTAAAAAATAATAAAAATAAATAATATTTAATTTATAAAATAAAATTAATAAATAAAGAAAATTAATTATATATTTTATAAATTATTAAAAAAAATTATAAATTTTAATATAAAATAAATAAATAAAAAATTTATTTTAATAACAAATTAATTATTTAATAAAATAATAAATTTTTAAAAAAAATAAAAATTAAAAATATTATAAAAATATTATAAAAATATTATTATAAATAAATAAAAATTAATAAATAATATAATAAAATAATAAAAATTACATAAATATATTTTTAATATTTTTAATATAAATAATAATTAATATAATAATTATTATTTATTTCGAAAATATAAAATTTAAAAAAACGCATGCATTTACAAGCTTACGCAAACGTTTTCACGTGTTTGTAAACTTATACGATAAAATTTATTAAAAATATTTAAATTAAATATCTTAATAAATTTTAGTTAATTATTTTTTTTATTAATTTATCAATTTCTTATCATTTATTAAAAAATTATTTATTAATTATTTATTATTTTTTTATCAATTTTCTATAATAATTTTTAAAAGTTTAAACGTAAAAAATGTTTTTAACAAATAATTAATTATTTACATTTAACTTATTTTTATTAAATTTAATAATTTAATTTAATTAATATTTAAAAATAATTTAATAAATATAACGTTATTAAAAATTACCAATTAAATTATTTTAATTAGTTTAAATTAAAATAACTCGTATTAATATATCTTTTATATTATAACAATTTTTAACCAATTAAAACATTTAAAATTTTAAAATATATAATATAATATTTTAATCGTTTTTTTACCATATTTTTTAAAATAAAAAATTATTATTTAATTATAAATAATTAATTATATATATAAATTTTATTTATTAATTTTATTAATATTATTATAAAAAATTAATTAAATTTAATTAATTTTAAATTATAATATAAATATACCATTAATATAAAAACAAGTTAATACCGTATTAACTATAATATATACAAAAAATAATAATATGTTAAAGATATTTTAAAAAACTTAAAACATTAAATTTTTACAATAAAACTATAAAACTTATTTATATATATAATTTAAAAAAAAACGTAATTTAAATTTTAATTTAAAATATAACTTAAATTTTAACATAAAACTTTAATCATAATAATATTTAACAAAACTAAATAATATTATAATTATTAACGATAATATAAAAGTAAAATTATTTAATAATTTTTATTATTTAAATTTAAAATAAATTTATTTACTAATTATTATTTTAAAATTTAAAAATAAATAATCATTATTTATTAAAGACATTTTTTACGCTTAAACTTTTAAAAAGTATAATAAAAAACTAATAATTAATTAATTAATAAATAATAAAAAATTAATAAAAGTTTTTAATAGATTTTACCATACAAACTTACAAACACGTAAAAATGCTTGCGCAAGCTTGTAAATACATGCATTTTCCTAAATTTTATAAATTATAAACAATTTTATTAATAAGTTTTATAGTTATTAAAAAATAAATTAATAAATAATAAAAATAAAAATAAAGAATTTAAATATTTTAAAAATAGATTTAATTAAAATAAAAAAGGTTTTTTTATTATAAATATAATAAATATAATTACGTTTAAAAAAATTATTTAAAAAAAATAAAAGTAATACTTAAAATAATATTTAAAATAATAACTAAAATAATTAAATAATTTATATTTTAAAGTTATTAATTAAAATAAATTAATATTTAAATATTAGAAATATTATATATATTATTAAAATAAATACCAATATTATAAATTTTTAATTAAAAAATATAATATTTAATACTTTAAAAAGTTTTTTAAATATAAATGAAAATAATTAAAATTTATTTTAAAAATAAAACTAATAATTATATAAATAAATAATTAATTATATTTATTAAATATTATATTTTAATTTTATTATTATTATTTTATATAGTTTATTTTATTTTTTTAAATATAAAAATTAACGTATATTTAATAAATAATATAAATAATGTTATATTTAATATAATAATTAATATTTTTTATAAAAAATATATTATATTTATAAAAACCAAATCAATACTTATTATAAAAATAAAAACTACATTATATAAATTATAAAATTTACAAAGAAAATTTATTAAAAGAATATTATAATATATCTTTATATTTAAAATATTTTTAAGAAAATTATTATATTAAACAAATAAATAAATAAATAATTAAAATATCTAAAATCTTAATAAATTTTTTAATATTAAAAATTATATTATTTTAATATAAAAAAATTAAATAAATTATTAAAAAATTATTTTATTTTATATACAATTAAATAAAATTTTTAAAAATAAATAAACTACATAAACAAAACTATAGATTATAATTTTAATACTTTATGACTTATTTCGATTAAAGGTAATAAATATTTTATAATAATTATAAATAATAAAAACGTATAGTAATAATTTGTAATACATAATATAAAAAATAAAATTGTTTAAATTTTTATAAAATACCTTACTTAATTATATAAAATATTTTAAATTTACTTAACTTAGTTAATAATTTTACAAAAATTAAATTGATAATAAATGAAAATTTAAAATAAACTTTTTAAAAACATTTTATTAAAAAAATTAATTTAATTTAATTTTTATTTTATAATTAATATTAAAATGAAATAGGAAAAAAAATATACGTTTTTTATAAAATAAATTTAAAGTTATATATATTATAATAAAAATATTTATTTATTTTTTAAATTATGTTTTATTAATAATGATATATATTATTAGTAAATTAAAATATTAAGTTAAAAAGGTATTATATTTATAAAAAAATATAAATCATATTTAAAACCTAAAAAAAAATATAAATCTTATAATATTTATGTAGAATGTACTTGCCTTGTAGATGGAAGTATGTAATAGTAAAGAAATTACGGTGGTTGGTTTAAAATTTATTATACTAATAGGGCCATATATAAATATTAAATTTTTATAAATTTTAATTATATATATAATAATATATATAAGTATTATTATATTTTGTATTTTTTTATAATAATATCTTATTATTATTAATAAAATCGGATATTAATTAAATTATTGCAAATTTTTTTTTATTTATTAAAAAGGTTTTATATATTAGGTAAGGTATATAAATTTTAATAATTAAATTAAAAGGTATAAGATTTTAAAGATTAGGTAGAAATAGTTTAATAAATAATAATTATTAAAAAGTAGTAAAGGTAAATAATATTTGGTTTATAAGATTAAATGGATAAATAAAGGGAAATAATTGGATATTTTATAGAAGATTAGTTAAAATTAAGCTAAAAATTAAATTATTAATAAAAAAAAAAATTATAAATTTAAAGATAAAATAAATAAAAAAAAATTTTATTTTAATAGTAAATATAATAATTAATAAAGTAATAAGTTTTTTAGAAAGATTGGATTTAAGGATATTATGAAAATATTAATATAAATAGATTGAAATTAATAAATAATATAATAAAATAATAAAGATTATATAAATATATTTTAAGTATTTTTGGTATAAGTAATGGTATTATAATAGATATTATTTATTTTAAAAATAAAAATATATAATTAATTATTTATATTAAATTTGTTTTTTATTAAATTTAATAGTTTAGTTTGGCTAACGTTTAAAAATGGTTTAAATAACCTAATAGACGTAACGTTATTAAAAATTATAAAATAAACCTTTTCCTTATAAATATTAAGGCCAAATATAAAACGGGAAAATAAAATAGTTTTTATTAAAAATAATAAATTTATTATATATTAAATTAAAAAAAAACGCCTTTTAATATTTACGTAAGATTTAATTAAACGTAATAATAAGAAATTAAAGAAAGAATTTGTAAAAAAAATAATTTTTAATAATTTAATTATTATAAATAATAATTTAAAATTATTAAATTTATTAGATTTATTAAAGTTATTAAAATTATTAAAATTAATAAAATTAATAAAATTAATAAAATTAATAAAATTAATAAAATTATTATTATTTAATTAATTATTAAATTTAAATAAAAAAGATAAAAAGTTAAAAAAGAAATATAAAACGTTAATATTTATTACGGTTAATATAATCTTAAAATAGAAATATTTCGATTTTTTTAATAATAAAAAAAATTATTTAAAAAATTAAATTAATTAGTAAATATATAAAGAAATTATTATATTAATTTTTAAAAAAATTAAATATTATAAAAAAGTAAAAATTATATTTATAAATAAATTAAAAATATTTAAGATTATTATAAAAATATATAAATACAATTCCCTTAACCTAATTTTAAATATAAAAAAAGGTATAAAGATTTTAAAATTATTAAATAAAATTTACGTTTTAATTAATAAAATTTATTAAAAAAAATTATAATATAAATTTATAAATAAAAAATATAACAATAAAAACCTTATTTAATATAATTTTAAGTAAAAATAAACCGCATAAGTAATATAAAAATTTAAACTATCTTTAAATAATAAATAATAAATTATAATATTTTTATTTAATTATAATAAAAAAGTAAAAAATTAAGTAAAAATGATTTAAAAAATCTTCCGATTATATAAATAATTAATTATATAAATTATAAATAATTTTATTAATAAATTTTATAATTATAAAAAAAGTAAATTAATAAATAATTTATTTTATAATTTTTAAAAAAGTAATAAAAGTAAAAATTAAAAATTTAAATATTTTAAAAATAAATTTAGTTAAGATAATAAAAAAGGCCTTTTTTATTATAAATATGGTAAATATGGTTACGTTTAAAAAAATTATTTAAAAAAGAAGGGTAAAAATAGTAATTAAGGTAATAATTAAAATATTATTTAAGATAATAATTAAAGTAATTAAATAATTTATATTTTATAATTATTAGTTAGAATAGGTTAATATATAAATATTGGAAACGGTATGTATATTGTTAAAATAAATATTAATATTATAAATTTTTTAATTAAAGAATATAATGTTTAATATTTTAAAAAAATCTTAAATATAAATTAAAATAATTGAATTTTACTTTAAAAATAAAATCGATAATTACGTAAATAAATAATTTATTATATTTATTAAATATTATATTTTAATTTTATTATTATTATTCTATATATCTTAACTAATTTCTTTTAAATATAAAAATTAATATATATATTATAAATAATATAAATAATTTTATATCTAATATAATAATCGATATTTTTAATAAGGGATATATTATATTTATAAGAACTAAATTGGTATCTATTATAAAGATGGGAATTATATTATATAAATTATAAGGTTTAGAAAAAAAATTTATTAAAATAATATTATAATATATCTTTTATATTTAAAGTTTCTTATTTAAGATTTTTTCGGAAAAGTTATTATATCAAATAAAAAGATAAATAAATGATTAATATATTTAAAATCTTAATAAAATAATTTTTATAATAATAAATATAAAATAATAAAATTTCTTTTTATAAAAATATAATAAATTTAAACCTTAAATTTCAATATATTTTTATTAATAAGGATATAAATTAGGAATAAATATAAATATTAATAATAAAAAATTAAAAAAAATTATATAAATTTATAAAATATTATTTAAATTATTAAATAAAATAAAAGATAAATTAATCCTTTAATATTAGAAATTATGCCATTTTAATATAAAGAAAATAAAATAAATTATTAATAAATTTATAAATATAAATATTAATAAAAAAATTATTAAAAATCTTTTTTATTTTATATATAATTAAATAAAAATTATAAAAATATTTTTTAAAAATTTTTAAAAATAAATAAATTATATTAATAAAATTATATAATATAATTTTAATATTTTATAATTTATTTTAATTAAAAATAATAAATATTTTATAATAATTATAAATAATAAAAATATATAATAATAATTTATAATATATAAAATAAAAAATAAAATTATTAAAATTTTTATAAAATATTTTATTTAATTATATAAAATATTTTAAACTTTATTTAATTTATTTAATAATTTTAAAAAATAAATTAAAATTTTTTAAATTAATAACAAATAAAAATTTAAAATAAATTATTTAAAAATTTTTTATTAAAAAAAAAAATTAAATTAATTTAATTTTTATTTTATAATTAATATTAAAATAGAATAGTGGAAAGAAATATACATTTTTTATAAAATAAAATTAAAGTTATATATATTATAATAAAAATATTTATTTATTTTTAAAATTATATATTATTAATAATTATATATATTATTAATAAAATTAAAATATTAAATTAAAAAGATATTATATTTATAAAAAAATATAAATTATATTTAAAATTTAAAAAAAATTATAAATTTTATAACGTTTATATTTAAATTTTTAAAAGTTATTATATTATATTAATTAATTTAAATTATTAAATTGTGATAATTAAGAAATTTAATAAAAAAGATATAAAAATTATATTTTTAAACTATTAAAAAAAATATAATTTTATAATATAAATATTTAAAAAAAAAATTTTTTTTATTATATTATATATTATTTTTTACAAATATATTAAAAATAATAATAAAACCTTTAATTTAAAAAATATTATTAAATTTTTATTAAATTATATATAAAAATATTTATATTATAAAAAGGTAATTAAAATATTTAAAATTAATATAAAAAATAAAAATAATAATATTATTAATAAAAATATAACCAATAAAAAAAGAAGTTTAATTAAATATAAATATAAATATTTTAAGAAATTTATATTAAATTTTTATATTTATAAAATATTAAATAAAATAAATAATTTTTTTATAATAATTTTTAATTAGAAAAACGGATTGAATAATTATTTTAATTTTAAAAATTAATATATTAATATTATTATTTATAGTAAAAAAGAATTTGTAAATAATTTCTTAAAAAAATATAAAAAAATATAAATAAATAATCTTATTTAAAAATATTTTATTAATTTTATAGAATAATATAAAATGTTTTAAATAAATAATAATAAATTTATATTAAAAGAAGTAAAAATAAATTTTAAATAAAATAAATAATTTAAAATTATTTATAAAGAAATTTAAAAAAATTTATAATAAAATATATTTAATTTTATATCATTACATAAAATTATATATAATTATTAAATAAATTTTAAATAGGTATTAAAAAAGAAGTTTTTATTTAATAAGTTATTAAATAAATTTAAAATATATATTTATATATAAAATTTTATATAATATAAAAATATAAATTATAATAAAATAAAGGTTATAATAATTAAAGTGGTTTTATAAAAAATATTAATGGTGTTAGTTATAATTTTAAATTGATATATTATATAAATTGATTTTATAATAATATATTTTAATAGAAATTAAGAACAAATAAGATTCTTGATTGATTATCCTAAATTAGGGTTCTATCTGTCCTTAAGTATACCAGTCAGGCCTTTCATCCCGTAGGGATGAAAGGCCTTTAACTGGATACAACTATCTGTTACTTGCTGTATCTAGTTCATTCTATTTCATTCTACAGAAATTTAAAAAAAGATATTTTTATAAAATTTTTCCTATTTTTAAAAAAATATTTTAATATATATTTAAATAAAAAAAATAAATATGGTTTTAATAAATTAGAAATTATTAAATTAATAAATTTATTATATAAATTAAAGTAGTTTAATATTATATAATAAAAAAAAGTTTAAATAATATTAAAAAAGTTAGGATATATATTAATAAAGGTAAATAATGTTATTTATATTAATAAAAAAATAAGAAATGTAATAATTTTTTATATTAATGATTTTTTATTATTTAAATTTAATTTTAAATAATTAAAGATATTAGCAAATAATATTTAAAAAAGCGTTTTTATTATCGATTTAAGTAACATTAATTAATTTTTAAGAATAAAGATTATAAGATTTATTTTTATTAATAATATTTGCCTTAATTAAAAATAATATATTAAAAAAGTTTTTTAAAATATAACGTTAGAAAAAATAAAAGAAATTATAATATTTTTTAATTTAAAAACACAAAAAAACGTAATTTTTTACAATACAAATAATTATATAAATATAAATAAAATATTTAAATATATATTTTTAATAAATAAAATAAATTTTTTAGTTTATTTAATAAGGTTTAATATTAATTTTATTATATTAATTTAAATATAATTTATAAATAATTTTATAATAAAATATATAATAAAAATTAAAAAAGTAATAAAATATTTATATAATATAATAAAATAATATATATAATATTATATATTTAATAAAAATTATTTATATTATAAATTTAATAAAATTAGATTATATGGTGTAATAAATATTAATTACGCCTTAAACCTAATTATTAAAAGATTAATTATTAATTATATATTTTTTATAATTAAAATATTTATATTATAATTATTTAAATTATAAATAATTATTGTTAAAAATTTAAAAAAATTTGAATATGTTATATTTACCATCGTTATTATTAATATAGCATAGATTTGTAATTTCTTAAAGGAATTAAGGTATATATTTGAAAAATTGGTTATATTATTATGTAATAGTATAGTAATAATTAATTAATTAAAAAAATTAATAGTAAATTGTTAAAAATAATATATATAAAAAAACTATTATTATATAAAATAAAAGGTAAAAATTGGCTATATTATAATGTAATATATTAGTAGGAAAGAAAATCCAGTTAATAGATTTATTAAATCTTTAAATAAAAGAAAATATTATAAATTTATAAAATTATTAGGTTTAAAAGATTAAGAATAATTTTATAATGTGTTTAAAAAGGTATATAAAATATATTTATTTTATAAATAGAAGTATGTAATAGTAAAAAAGTTACGGTAATTGGTTTAAAATTTACTATATTAATAAAGCTATATATAAATATTAAACTTTTATAAACCTTAATTATATACACAATAATATATACAAACATCATCACATCTCATATTCCCTCAATTTATTTTTAAAAATTTTAAAAATTATTATATTATATTAATTAATTTAAATCATTAAACCATAATCGATAAAAAACTTAATATAAAAACATAAAAACTATATTTTTAAGCTATTAAAAAATATAATTTTATAATATAAATATTTTAAGAAAAAAAGTATTTTATTATATTATATATTATTTTTTATAAATATATTAAAAACGATAATAAAATCTTTAATTTAAAAAACATTATTAAATTTTTATATAATTATATAAAAAATAAAAATAATAACGTTATTAATAAAAATTAAATTAAGCGTAAACGTAAACGTTTTAAAAAATTCGTATTAAAATTTTATATTTATAATATATTAAATAAAGCAAATAACCTTTTTATAATAACTTTCAATGAAAGAAATAAATTAAATAATTATTTTAATTTTAAAAATTAATATGTTAATATTATTATTTATAATAAAATTTTTTAAAAATAACTTTTTAAAAAAACATAAAGAAATATAAATAAATAATTTTATTTAAAAATACTTAACTAATTTTATAAAATAATATAAAACGTTTTGAATAAATAATAATAAATTTATATTTAAAAAATAAAAAAAGGTTTAAATAAATTAAATAAATTAAAATTATTTATAAAAAAATATTTAATATATATTTAAACGAAAAAGTAAATATAATTCTAATAAATTAAAAATTATTAAGCTAATAAACCTATTATATAGATTAAAACAATTTAATAATACGTAGTAAAAAAAGATTTAAATAATATTAAAAAAAATTGGGATATATAATAATAATAATAAAATAAAAAATATGATAACTTTTTACTATTTTAATTTAATTTAAAATAATTAAAAATATTAATAAATAATATTAACTAAATTTTAACAATAAAAATTATAAAATTTACTTTTATTAATAACATTTATTTCGATTAAAAATAATATATTAAAAAAACCTTTTAAAATGCGGCGTTAAAGAAATAAATAAGAAAAAATATTTTTTAATTTAAAAACCTAAAAAAACGTAATTTTTTATAATATAAATAATTATATAAATATAAACAAAATATTTAAATATATATCTTTAATAAATAAAATAAATTTTAAACTTATTTAATAAGGTTTAATATTAACATTATTACTTTAATTTAAGCATAATTTATAAATAACTTTACAGTAAAATATAAAATAAAAATTAAAAAATTAATGAAAAATTTACATAATATAATAAAATAATATATATAATATTATATATTTAATAAAAATTGTTTATATTATAAATTTAATAAAATTAAACTATATAAAGTAATAAACGTTAATTATGTTTTAAATTTAATAATTAAGAAATTAACTATTGGTTATATATTTTTTTTAATTGCAATATTTATATTGTAACATTTTAAATTATAAATAATTATTGTTAAAAAATTAAAAAAATTTTAATATATTATATTTAATATTATTACCGTTAATATAACATAAATTTATAAATTTTTATAAAAAAATATATATTTAAAAAATTAATTATATTATTATATAATAATATAATAATAATTATATAATTAAAGAAATTAATAATAAATTACTAAATATATTTATATATATATATATAAATTATTATTAAATTAAATAAAAAATAAACAATAATTATATCATAGTATAATATATTAATAAAAAAGAAAATTTAACCAATAAATTTATTAAACCTTTAAATTTAAAAAATTATTAAATTTAAAAAATTAAAAATAACTTTATAATATATTTAAAAAAACATATAAAATATATTTATTTTATAAATAAAAATATATAATAATAAAAAAATTAAAGTGGTTGGTTTAAATTTTATTATATTAATAAAGTTATATATAAATACCAAACTTTTATAAACTTTAATTATATATATAATAATATATATAAATATTATTATATTTATTATAATTTAATTATTTTATATTAATTATAAAAATCATTTATAATTAATTTATATATTAGATTTATTATAATATTATTATTTTTTATTTAATTAATTTTAAATTTATAATTTAATTATTATATAAAACTATTGTTATTAATACACCTTCGTTTTACTATCGGAGCTTATTAATACACCCAATACATTTAAATACATCCCACTTATTTTTAACTTTTAACCTTCTATTATATCAACTTTTATAACCTATCCAATCCAATCATTTAAAATATAAGATTTATATTAACATTTTCGCTTCAAATAAAACTTTCCAATAATATAAGTTTTAATTGAATATATACGTTATTTTAAAAGTTATTTAAATATATATATTAGTGTTAATGATGGTGGCTCCTAAGGAAACCACGTGATATATTATCGCCCGGTTATATTTATATTAAATTAAATATATATTTCAATAGCTTTTAAAAAAATGCATGCATACAGTTGAGATTTATATCATTAAATAGCTTTAATTAAAGCGAAAATATTAATATAAATTTTATATATTACATCGCAAAATTGGATAAATTATAAAAGTTAATATATTTAATAAAGCTTTGAAATAAAGCTCCGTAAAAAGGCTCTTTTACGGTCGCATTTACATTTAATCAAATATACATATATTCGAATAACTTTTTAAATAACGCATACATTTAATGGACATTTATATCATTAGAAAGTTTTAAATAAAACGAAAATAACAATATAAATATCATAAATAACATTTAAAGATTAAATAAGTTATAAAAGTTAAAAAGTTAAAATGTAATATAATTAATTTAATTAAAAAAATTAGTGGGGATATACCCGTTATATAAGGTATACCAATAAACCTTTGATAGTAAAATAAAGGTATATTAATAGCAATAATTTTATATAATATTTATATAAATATAAGTTTTTTTAGTTTTTATAACGTAAAATTCCTTTAATATTTAAGTTAAAATAATTAATATTACTTTTTTTATATTATTATTTTTATTTTTATTAATTATAAAAACATAAGTTTACATTTTTTAAAAAATAAAGTTAAATAAATAATATAAAGTAAGTTAAATAAAAAGTATATATTATATAATTATAAAATTTAAGAAAACGCATGTATTTGTAAACTTGCGTAAACGGTTTCACGTGTTTATAAACTTGTACGGTAAAATCTATCAAAAATATTTAAGTTAAATATTTTAATAAATTTTAATTAATTATTTTCTTTATTAATTTATTAATTTTTTATTAGTTTTTTATTAACTTTTTATAATAATTTTTAAAATTTAACCATAAAAAATGTTTTTAACAAATAAATAATAAAAGTGGTAAATATTATATAAATATTATTTATATTTTTTATATAATTTACTTAATTATATATATATTATTTATCCGTTAAAAAATTTTTTTACGTTTAAACTTTCAAAAATTATTATGGGAACTTAATAAAAAAATAATAAATAATTAATAAATAATTTTTTAATAAAAAAAAATTAATAAATTAATAAAGAAAATAATTAATTAAAATTTATAAAAACATTTAATTTAAATGTTTTTAATAAATTTTATTATACGAGTTTGTAAATATATAAAAACGCTTGCGTAAGTTTGCAAATGCATGCGTTTTTTTAAATTTTAATAACTTTATTAAATTGGCTATTTACTAAGTTTTTTTAATTAACTTTATTTAATATCATTATTTAATTAACCAACTAATTAATCAATTTTATATATATTTTTAAACTTTAAATTAAAATAATATTTTTAACTTTTAAATATTATAATAATTATATATGACCGTATTATTTTTAATTAATATATACGATTAAATAAAAATATTATAATAAAATATATAAGCTTTTTATTATAATTAAATTAATTAAATTAAATTAAATAAAGTTATAAAATAAAATTTAAAATAAAAGTATTATTAAACGAGTGGTATAAAATTTAACCAATAAAAAAACGCATAGTTTTTAAAATGTGAAATAATTAAAACTTACGAAATAATATAAATATATTATAAAAAATTAATATAAAAAATGATTTATTTAATAATATATAACAACTTTACATATTATTTATTTAACTTTTTTTTTACTGTTTATTTAACCTCGTTTTTTTTAATAATAAATTCATAAGATTTTTTTAATAAGTTAATAAATATAATAATAATTTATTTTTATTTAATATTATTTAAAATTTAAATAACTTTTTTAATTTTATTTTATTTATATATTTTATTAAATATATTTATGATTTTCATAATTTTAATTAAATAATTAATATTTGCTTTTATTATACAATTTATAATTATTATTAAAATTAATTTATAATTTATTAAAATTATCGTTATTAATACACTTTCGTTTTATTATCGGGGGTTAATTGGTACATTTTATATAACAGGTACATTTTTATTAATTATTTCAATTAAATTAAATAAATTATATTTAACTTATTAACTTTTATAATTTATTTAATTTAACGATTAAATTCATATAATTTAAATCATTAATTTTACTTTAATTAAACTTTTTTAATAATATAAATATTAATTTAATATAATATTTTAATATAAAATTACTTGAATATATACGTTAATGGTAATGGTGGTGGTAGTGGTTTTTTAAAAAACCACGTAATATTTTACCGATTAATTATATTTATTTTAAATTAAATATATATTTAAATAACTTTTAATAAAATGTATGTATTTTAGTAAAATTTGTATTATTAAATAGTTTTAATTAAAGTAAAAATATTGATATAAATTACATAAATTAAGTTATTAAATTAAATAAATTATAAAGGTTAATATGTTTAATGAAATTTTAAGTTTTGGATGAGGTTTTACGGGAGGTTTTTTTTGCGGTTGCATTTATATTTAGATATATATATATATTTAAATAATTTTTAAAATATTATATGTATTTATTTAAGATTTATATTATTAAAAAGCTTTAATTAAAGCAAAAATATTAATATAAATCTTATATTTTAAATGATTGGATTAAATAAGTTATAAAAGGTAATATAATAAAAGTTTAAAATAAATAAAATGTATTAATAAGTTTTAATAGCAAAACGAGGGTGTATTAATAACAATAATCTTAATTTTAATATGTTTTTATAATAAATAAAATTTATATAAAAAATAAATATTAATTTAATTATTTTAATAAATTAACCATTAAATAAAATATATGTATTTTAAGTTAAAATTAATTATAATATCGATTATAAAATAACAATTATAATAAACGTTAAAATTTATAATATTATACCGTAATATTATATAAATATATAAAAAAGGTTAAAATATTGAAATTATTAAATAAATAATTTTATATTAAAAATTAAAAAGTATTTTAAATATGGTTATAAATAGTTATAAATATAAACGCATAAATACAAACGTGTAATATAACGTTTTAAAATTATTTAAACATTAAAACTTATAATATTATGATATAATATCGTATAAACATGTAAAAATAACAAAAAAATAACAAAAATAAAACATTAATCCTAAATAATTAAAATAAAAATATTTTAAATATAGTTATAAGTAATTATAAATAATTAGAAATAATTGTAAATATAAATGCGTAAATATAACGTTTTAAAATTATTATGTATTTTTAAACGTTAAAACTTGTAATATTATAACGTAATATTTTATAAATATATAAAAAGAATAAAAAAAAAAAAAGTAAAAAACTAACTTTATATAATTAAAATCAAAAATATTTTAAATATTATTATTACTTATTATATTATTGTTAATATAATTTTATTAAAAATTTAATTAAAAATAATTAAAAATTTAAATATATACCGATTATAACTAAAATATTTAATAGTAATTAAGATTAAAATTTAAAAAACGCCTTTTTTACATCCCATAAATATAAATACATAAATCAAAGGTTTTGTAACGTTTATGGCGCCAATTAAAAGAAGGAAATAAATACAAATAAAACCTATTTTTTAAATTTTAATCTTAATATATTAAAATAATAACAATAGTTTTTATTAAAAGTTTATTTAAATTATTTAAATTTATTTTTTTATTTCTTTAATATTAAATTATTAATTTTTAATTATTAATTTTTAATTATTTAATTTTTTTTTAAATTTTAATAATTAAATCAATTATTATTATTATTATTATTATTATTATTATTATTATTATTATTATTATTATTATTATTATTATTATTATTATTAATATAATTAATATAATTATTATTAAAAATAAAAGTATTATTAAACTTATTATTATTTTTATTTAAATTAAGCAATATATTATTTTAATGTTTAAATTTTTTCCAAAATTTTATAATAATTTTTTATTAATGTATTAAAGATATAATTTTTTATTTATTTTAAAACTATTGTTATTAATATACTTTCGTTTTGCTATTAAGGCTTATTGATACATCTAATATATTTAAATATATCCTATCCATTTTCAAATCCTAATATATTATAATATATTAACTTTTATAATTTAATTAATTTTATATTTTAATACATAACTTTTATATTAATATTTTTACTTTAATTAAAATTTTTTAATAATATAAGTTTTAATTAAATTTATATATTATTTAAAAAATTATTTAAATATATTAACTTTTATAATTTAATATATATAATTTATATTAAAATTTTCGCTTTAATTAAAATCATTTAATAATATAAATGATTATTAAATATATATATTATTTTAAAAATTATTTAAATATATATATTGATAATAGTAGTAATAGTAATTTTTGGGAAGATTATATAATATCTTTTTACGCAGTTGCATTTATATTTAATATATATTCAATTAATTTTTAAAATAATATATATATTTAATTAAGATTTATATTATTAAAAAACTTTAATTAAGACAAAAATAACAATATAAATCTTATATATTAAAATATTAAATTAAATAAGTTATAAAAATTAATAAATTAATATATAATATAATTAATTTAATTAAAAAATTGAAAAAACTAGTGGGGATATATTTGTTATATAAGGTGTATTAATAAACCCCCAATAGCAAAACAAAGATATACCAATAGCAATAGTCTATTTTAATACTTAAAATTAAAATAATAAAATATATTATTTAAATTAAATTTTAAATTATAAAAAATTAAATAATATTTATTAATAACTTATTAAAATTAATAATTAAATTTTTATTAATATATGTAATTTTAAAATATTTTCTTTATTAAAATATAATAAAAATATTATTGTAATTTTTAAGTTTTTATTTATTATAAAAATTAATAATATATATTTAATAAAATTTACTTATTATATTATTATTATAAATTAATAATAATAATAATATAATATTAATATTAAAATAAATTTTTAATTCATTTATTATTAATAAAAAAATAAAAAATAATAATAGATTTTTATAAAATATTTATTAATAAAAGTTTTTTTTAATATAATAATATAAAATTTTATATTTAATTTTAAATAATATATTATTATTTTATAATAATTTTATTATTTTAATAGTAATTTTATTATTTTAATGGTAATTTAACATTTAAGAAAATATATATATTTATAAATACGCGTAAGTGTTTTTATGTGTTTATAAGGTTATACGGTAAAATTTATTAAAAATATTCAATTTTTTATTAATTTATTAATTTTTTATCATTTATGGAAAAATTATTTATCAATTTCTTATCAATTATTTATTAATTATTTATCATTTTTTCATTAATTTTTTATTATAATTTCTAAATATTTAAATGTAAAAACTTTTTTTAACGAATAAAAAAAATAATTGTATTATAATTTTAACAAAATAATTTATAATAAAAGGTAATAAAAAAATTATATTATTATATAATATTATAGGGTTTATTGCGTTTTTGTAAATGATAAA
Source organism: Daldinia childiae (assembly GCF_008694065.1). Classification (NCBI taxonomy): domain Eukaryota; kingdom Fungi; phylum Ascomycota; class Sordariomycetes; order Xylariales; family Hypoxylaceae; genus Daldinia; species Daldinia childiae. The sequence continues at coordinate 353,739 of NW_022984643.1, forward strand.
AAATAATGGTTAAAAAAAAGAATATTTAATAAAATTAAATTAAAAGAGTTTTTTTATAAATAAATTATAAGTTTTATAATTTTTTAATCAATTGCGTTAAATTAATTAATTATATTTATCTTAATTTGAAATTTATTTTTTAATAAATAAAATTATATAATAATTTTATTTATATAGTTAAATAATATTTTAATAATTAAATCATCAAAATTAAAAATCAAATATATATAATATATTTAATTAATTAAAATATAATATTAATATATAAATTAATTCAATATTATTTATTATTTATATTTAAAAAAATTTTATTAAATATAATTATAATTTAATTTTTAAACTATTATAATTATTTTTTTTTTGTTAAAACCATTTTTTACGTTTAAACTTTTAACAATTATTATAAAAAATTAATCAATGATTGATGAATAATCGATTAATAAATGATAAAAAATCAATAAAAATCTTTAATAAATTTTACCGTGCTAGCTTATAAATATGTGAAAATGTTTGCACAAACTTGAAAATACATGCGTTTTCCTAAATTTTAAAAATTATACCTTTTTAAGTTCTAATATTAATTAATTAATAATTAAAAATATTATTAATAATAAATTTTTTAATAATAATATTATTAATTTAATATTTCATTAAATTTTAATATTTAATTTTAAAAAAAAATTTTATTATAGTTTTTTTTTTTTATGTTTTTTTATTACGTAATTTTAACTGATTTATCATTAATCTATATTTTTTGTTAAATTCTTTTATTAATTTTATAATATTTTACATTTATGATTTTTTTTATATTATTAATTTATATATTAATATATTTTTTTGTTATATTAAATATTTAATTTTAATATATTTTAATAATTAATACGCTTTTTTAATAATTTATATTATTATTTTTAATTATAATTTAACTTTAATAAAATCATTTTTTATTATATAAGTTTTTTTAATAATATTTTATATAATTTTATATTATTAATATATTAAAATAAAATAAATAATTTTCAGTTTTATAAATTAATATTATATTTTCGTTTTAATTAAATTAATATTTTAAACAGTGATATTTTTCTTATTTGATTTATATTTAAAATAAAATTAATTAATTTCTTTTAAAATATAAAATTAAATGTAGTTTTTATTATATATATATATTTTTATATTTAATATTATACAAATATTATTTTCATTTTAATTTTATTTTAATACATTAATTTTTTATTATTAAAATCATTGTATTTTTATAAAAATTTTATTATATTTATATATATTTTCATTTTTTCAATAATTTTCATATAATCTTTTAATATAACAATTGTAAAATTATTAATTATAAATTTTAATAATTTTATAAATAAATAATTAAAAAATAATATTTAAAATAAAATATTTTTAAATAATTAAAAAATTTATTAAAAATATTTTTTATATTATTTAATAATATTATTATAAATAAAAATATTATTAATATAAACGTTAATACAATTTTTATATAATTATAATTTTCAATTTATAAATTATTAATTAAAGTTTAAAAAAATATTTATATTTATAAATTTGCGCAAACATTTTAACGTGTTTATAAACTTATATAATAAAATCTATTAAAAATATCCAATTTTTTATTAATTTATCAATTTTTTTTTATCATTTATTAATTATTTATTTATCAATTATTTATAAATTTCTTATAATAATTTTTAAAAATTTAAACGTAAGAAATGTTTTTAATAAATAAATTTTAAATATTTAAAATTTTATTAATATTATATTTAATGTTTTAAATTTTTTTAATAATATAATTATTATATAATTTTTATATTATTTTATTATAAAAATTAATGAAAAAAATTATTTATAATTGTGAAATGAAATAAAAGGAGTTAAATACGACAAATAACAAATAGTTGTATTTAGTTAAAAGCTTTTTATCCCGTAAAAATAAAAGGCTTGATTGGTATATATAAAAATAAATAAAATATTAATTTAAAATAATCAATCAAAAATTTTATTTACTTTCAATAATTATAAAATTTAAATATAATAATATATATTTATTATAAGATTATAAATTAATTATAATATAGTTTTTTTTATTTATTATTAAACATTTTTATATAATAAAATATAATTTAATAATATTAATTTTTTTATTTATTATATTTTATTTTTATTATATATTTTATTATTTGATTTTTGGTTTCTTATATTTAATAAATATATTTAACTTATTTTATATTTATTTTAATAATTATTAAATGAGTTTAAATTAATTTTTTTATTATTTAAAATTTTTTTAATATTATTTGTTAAAAACATTTTTTACGTTTAAATTTTTTTGAAATTATTATAAAAAATTAATAAATAATTAATAAATAATTGATAAATAATTTTTTAATCAATAATAAAAAATTAATAAATTAATAAAAAAAATAATTGTTTAAAATTTATTAAAATATTTAAATATTTTTAATAGATTTTACCGTGCGAGTTTATAAATACGTAAAAACGTTTACGCGAGCTTGTAAATACATGCATTTTTTTAAATTTTAATAATATTATAGATTATTTTTTAAAAAAAAAATTATTTTAAATATATTTTTTAATTTTTATATATTAAAATTTTTATTTTTATTTTAATATTTAAATTGTTTATTTTTTATAATTTATTAAAAAGTTTTTATTATTAATATATAAAAAAATAAATTTTTTATTATATTATTTAAAATATTAAAATTTTTAATAAAAAATCGGTTATTATATTATTATTTAAAATAACGGTTATTATTTAAATAATATTAGTTTTTTTTATATAACAACCATAAATTTATTTTTTATAAATTTATTAATTATATTTATTTTAATTTTTAAACTATTGCTATTAATACACTTTCATTTTATTATCAAAGGCTTATTGGTTATTTTAATTAACTTAAACTAAAAATTTAAAAATGGTTTAAAAAAAAATACCTTTTTTAACCACACCTTTTTCTAACTAATTACATTTTAACACACTTTTTTAAACCATTTTTAAATTTTTAATTTAAAAATTTTTTAAACATTTTTCATTTAAACGGCTACATAATAATAATTAAATCAATTAAAAACAAGTAAGTAAAGTTTTTATATAAAAAGTAAGTATTAATTCGATTATTTAAATAAGTATATACGCGTTTCGGGTCGAGATTAACTATAGCACCGGTCGCAACGCCGGTCGTAACGCCGGTCGCAACAAACATTGTAATAAACGTCAAGGCCTATAACATTACAACGCAATATCGTATAAGCATGCAAAAAGGGTTAAAAGGTCCGGGCAATTGAATAGATAACCTCGGGCTAAAAAAATAAAAGGTATTTTAGACGTGGTTGTAAGTGGTTGTGGGTGTAAGCGCGTGGGTACAAATACGTAAGTATAGCGTTTTAAAACTATTACATGTTTTTTAAACGTTGAAGCTTGCGATATTATAACGCGATATTTTATAAGCATATAAAAAAAACGAAAAAGTAACAAAAGTAAAGAATTAGCTTTAAGTAATTAAAATAAAAAGTATTTTAAATATAATTATAAGTAATTATAAATATAAACGCGTGGATATAAAATAAACATGTAAGTGTAAATTTATAAATATAACGTTTTAAAATTATTAAAACATTAAAGTTTATAATATTTTAATATAATATTATATAAATATATAAAAAAAATAATAAAATAATAAAAGTAAAAAATTAGTTTTAAATAATTAAAATAAAAAATATTTTAAATATTATTATTATTTATTATATTATTATTAATATAATTTTATTAAAAATTTAATTAAAATTTTAAAATTTATGCCGGTTTGTTTTATATTATATAAAATTAATTAAAATTAAAGTTTAAAAAACGCCTTTTTTATAACCCATAAATACAAACATATAAACTAAAGGTTTTGTAATGTTTATAACGTTAATAAATAAAAAAAATAAAAACAAATAAAGTTTCGCCGTTTTTTAAATTTTAATTTTAACATATTAAAATAACTTATTAATACATTTTATATAAAAAGTATATCTTTACCAATTTTTTTTAAATAAATTAAATATATTACAAATTAATTTATTTACTTTTATAATTTATTTAATTTAATATTTTAATATATATAATTTATATTATTATTTTTGTTTTAATTAAAACTTTTTAATAATATAAGTTTTAATTAAATATATATGTTATTTAAAAAATTATTTAAATATTTATATGTATTTAATTAAATATTTAATTAAATATAAATACGATTATAAAAAAGCTTTTTATTAAACTTTATTTTAAAACTTTATTTAATATATTAATTAATATAATTTATTTAATTTACCAATATAATATAAAAAGTTAATACCGTTATTTTTACATTAATTAAAACTATTTAATAATATAAATTTCGATTAAATACATACATTATTTTAAAAATTATTTAAATATATATTATTTAATTTAATATAAATGTAACCGCGCGAAAAAATATTACGTAATTTTTTAAAAACCACCATTACCACCATTAATATACATAATTAAATAACTTTTAAAATAACATATATATTTAATTAAAACTTATATTATTAAAAAACGTTAATTAAAACAAAAATGACAATATAAATTTTATATATTAAAATATAAAATTAAATAAATTATAAACGTTAATATATTATAATATATTAAAACTTAAAAATAAATAAAATATATTTGGATATATTAAGTGTATTAATAAACTTTGGTAATAACACAAAGGTGTACCAATAATAATAGTCAATTTTTAAACTATAATAATTTTTTTTATTAATTTAATTAATAAATATAATAATTTAAATAATATTTATAATATATATATTATATATAATTTTAAAATATATAAATTAAAATTGGTAATTTTCTTTAAAAAAAATTAAAAATTATATTAATATAATAATTATTATTATTATTAAAATAATGGTTTTATAAATAATAATAATTTTATATTATAAATTTTTTAATATTTAAAAATAATTAATAATAATTTTTTTTCCTAAACATATTTTTATAATAAACATTTTTTAACCAATTAATAATAATATTATAATTTTTATAATATTTCATATTAAATATTAAGTTTAGTTTTAAATTATATTTATATATTTAAATTTTAACGTATATTTAAATCCATTTTTATAAGTAATATTTAACTTTTATAAATAATTAAAATAAAAAATTATACCTTTTTTTTATTTTATTAATTTTTATTATTTCCTTAATATTTAACAATATTTTTAATTTAAATATTTTATAATATATAATAAAAAATTTAAATTAATTAATATTTATTATTTTATTAAAAACTTTTAAATTTACGTATATAATAAATTTTATATTATTATTTATAACGTTTATTTTAAAATAAAAATATCTTTATAATATATTTATTTAAGATTCTTTTTTACTTAATACGTTAATAATATTAAAATTAAAAAAAATTTATTTATTTATTACTTATTATTATTATTATTTTTAATAATATTTTTTAATATAGTTTATTTTATATTATTAAATTTTTTTATTAATAATATTTTTTTATTAAGTTATTTAATTTTATTACTTTAATTTTATTTAGTTTTTTTATTATATTATTTAATTTTATACGTTTATTTTTATTTATTTTTATTGTTTTAACTTTTAAATTTAATAGTTTATATAATATTTATTTATTTATATTAATATATTTAAAATAATTTAATTACATATTAAATAATTTATTAATTTTAATTAATTTAAATTAAATTTAATTCAATACATTACGTTTTACGCCATACCGTTATAACCCATATGAATATATTTATAAGGCATAGCATAAGGTTTGATTAAATTTAATTTAAAATATTTTAATTATTTTTTAAAATTAAATTATATATTTTTATTAATAATAATATAATATATTATTTATCAAAAATATTTTTCATACTCAAATTTTTGGAAATTATTATCAAAAATTAATAAATAATTAATAAATAATTAATAAAAAATTGATAAATAATTTTTCCATAAATGATAAGAAATTAATAAACTAATAAAATATAAGATATTTCTGATAGATTTTACCGTACAAACTTGCAAACACGTAAAAACGCTTGCGCAAACTTGCAAATACATGCGTTTTCCTAAATTTTAATTATAATATAAAATTATTTAATAATTATATATAATAATATTTTCTTTATATTTTCAAATTTATAATATATATATTTAGTTTTTATAATAATTTTAATTTTTAATAAATTAATAATTATATTTTTTTAAAATTTTAACATTTCGAAAATTAAATTATATATATTTTAATGTATAATAATAATTCATTTATAAATTATAAAATAATAATTAATAAATAAACCTATTTTAAATTTAAATAATATAAAATTATTAAATAATTTTATTTTTATATTATAATTAACAATTATAATATTATTTAAATTTACCAACTATTATTATAATTTAAATCTTAAATTAAAACTTAAATTATATTTTAAATTAATATTTAACTTAAATTATGTTTTTTTCATTATTATATATATAAACAAACCTTATAATTTTGTTATAAAAATCTAATATTTTAAATTCTTTAAAATATTATTATTTTTTAATTTTATAATAATTTTAAAATATTATAATTAATATAATATTATATTATTTTTATATTAACGTAATAATATATTTAAACTATAAGTTAAAATTAATTAAATCTAATTAATTTAATATATAATATTTTATTATAATAATATTAATAAAATTAATAAATAAAATTTATATATATAATTATTTAATATTAAATAATAATATTATATTTTCAAAAATATAATAAAAAAATAATTAAAATACTTTAAACTAAAATTTTATATTATATATTTTAAAGTTTTAAATATTTTAATTAATTAAAAATTATAATAAAAAAATATATTAACATAAACTATTTTAATTTAAATTAATTAAAATAATAATTTATTATACTTTTTATAAATTTTCTTAATATAACTTATATTACTATTATATTATATATATAATAAATAAATTATATTTTTTTAATAAAAAATATTTTTATTATTTTAATTTTTTTTTTTATTTTTAAATTTATTATTATAATTTTTTTATTAATTATAATTATAAAAAAATTTATAATAATTATATTTTTTATTATAATTTTCATTATTATAAAATAAAATAAAATAAGTTAAATATAATAAATAATAAATAATTATATTTAATTAAAAACCTTTTATCCTATATAAATGAAAAATTTAACTAATATATATAAAAATAAATAAATTATTAGTTTTAAAATTGATGGTTGTATAATGACTAAGGAAAAGTCACGTTCCCCACGCATTAAAGGAGGGGCATATATATATATATAAATAGGGCATGTTTTTGGTATGTTTTTTTAGATAGTTTTTTTTCTTTAAATATTATAAATATATTTATTTTAATTAATTATTATTTTATTAATTATTATTTTATTTATTTATTTTATTATATATATATATTTATTAATATTAATTAATATTATTAAATAATTAATAATATAAATTAATAAAGTTAAAAAAGTTATTATAGTAATAATTTAGAAAATTTTATTATAATAATATATATAATAATAATATTATATTTTTTATTTATAATAAAATATTAATTTATATTATTAATTATTTAATAATATTAATTAATATTATTAAATAATTAATAATATAAATTAATAAAATATATTTTTAATTAAAATATAATTTTTAAAATGTTATTTAATTATATAATAATAAAATAATAAATTATTAATATTTAAATAGTTATTTATAAATAAAAAGTAATTTAAATATTATTTATATTAATAAATATTAAAAATATTAATATAAATATAGTAAATATTTATATATTTAAAAAAATATTAAATAAATATAAAAAATAATTTAAAAGATTTATAATAAATAATTTTATTATATTATTAAAATAATTATGATTAATATTATAATATATATTAATATAAAAGATATTTATTATAATAAATATAATATTAATTATATAAAATATTTTATTAATTTTATATTAATAAGTAAATTATTAATATAAAATTTTAATAAATTGGAAGAAATAAAATAAAGGTGGTTAATTATATTAATATAAAAAGTTTTAATATATAATATTAAAAAAAATATGGTTTATTTAAATGTATATATATTTATATATATTATAATATAAATATAATAATTAATAATAATTTATAATTTTAAAATATTATTATATTTAATTTTATATATTAAATAAACTTATAATTAAAATATTATTTTAGTTAAATTATTATTTATACGCTAATAATATATATTATTTTTTTTATAAAAGATATAATTTCTTTTTTTTTTTTTTTTTCTTTTTTTTTTATTAATCTTTTATTAATTTTTAATATTTTATTAAAGTTTTAATAAATGAAATCTTTATTATATTAATTATTATCTTTATTATATTATATTTTTCTTTAATTTTAGGCCTAAATACCTTAAAGAATATTAAATTATTTATAATAAATAATTTATTTTTAATAAAGGAATTAGGGTAATTTTTGGATAATAGATATTTACGCCTTTTTTTTTTCTTTTTTTTTTAGTTTTATAAGGATTTTTTTTATTTTTTTTAAAGTTTTTTTTATTAAGTAATAATTTTAATATTTAATAATATATAAAATAATAAAGGTATAATTTAGGTTATAATTTAGGGTATAAAATTGGTTTAATATAGGGATAATTTGGTTTATTAATTTTAAAAAATAGATTTAGATTTTTTAAATTATTATTAAGTAATTTATATATAATATTAACGGTTTTTTTAAACGGTATATAAAATAAAAGAAATTAATTAATAAAAGGTTATAATTTCTTTTCTTAAATAGTTTTATTATTTATATTTATAAATAATTTATTAAAATAAATTTTTATATTTATTATTAATTAATAAAGTTAAATTTATTATAATGTTTTTTTAATATAAATCTTTAATAAAATATATTTTTTAATTATTATAAATTATTTTAAAAAGGTTTAAAATAATAAAAATAATTATATAGGTAAAATATATAATATTTTTAAAAATAAATTTTATTTTTTTATAATATATTTTAATATTAATATTTTATAAATATATATTTAATTATAAAATAATATTTTAATATGGAATAAAATAATATATAATATTATTAAAATTAAATAGTTATAATTTTTTATAATATTAAAATTAAAAAATAAAATAAAAATAAATTAAATATAAAGATATTAAAAATTATATTTAATAAATTATTATTATATTAATATGTTTTTAAATTAAATTTTTAAAAAAAATAATAATTTATTATAATTATTTATAAAATATATTATAATATTTTATAATTATAATATATTTTATTTATTTTATTATAATAATTTAAAAAATTAATAAATAAATTTTATATATTAATTAATATTTATAAAAATCTTAAAGAAATATAATAATATAATATTAATATTAATAATAAAAATAATAATAATAATAAATATAATATTAAATAATATTATATTAATTATAAATATTATTGCAATAATAAAAGGGAAAAATATTATTTTTATTATAAATTATTTAAATATTAAAAATATTATTATTAAATATATAAAAAAAAGAAATGTTAATTTATTAAATATTTAAAAAAAAAAATATAAAAACGTTAAAATATAATAAAAGGTAAATAAAGGTTAAGTAAAGGAAAATTATTTAATTTTTTTAATTGGATATAAAGGTATTAATAAATTTAATTTTAAAAATTTCGATAAATTTATTAAAAAAGAAAAAAAGTTTAATAAATAATATATAATTATAATTTATTTTTATAATTAATTATTTTAATATTAATTTAATTTATAATTATTTATTTATAAAAAATAAAATAATAAAATTAACATTAATATTATATTTATTTTTAATTAATATATAAAAAATATATTTTAAAGTATTATATTAAATATAAAAATAATATATATATTAATAATAAAATAAAGATAGTATAAAATTTTTATAATAAAAAATTTAAAAAATTAATATAAATTAAATATTAATTACGTTAGTAAAATATAAATATATTTTAAAAATAGTTTATTTTTAAAATTATTAAAAATTATAATTATTGATATTTTTTTTAATAAGGTAAATTTTTATATAATAGAAATTAATATTTTATTTTTTTTTTATTAAAGATATAAATTATTTTAATATTTATTTTAATAATATTATTAATTAATTAATTAGTAAAAATAATATAATATAATAGTTAAAATTATATAAAAATGGAAATATTTTTAGTTTTATTTAAATAATATTATTTTTTTTATTAAAATAAAATTACGTTATTTATATATACGTTTTAATTATTTATTAATTAATAAATTTTATAATTTTTTTAATAAAATAAAATATAAAGTAAATATTAAAAATTTTAAAAAGATTAATAAATTTTATTATTATTATTAAATTAAAAATAAAATATTATAATATTTTAGGTTTATATTAAAAGATTTTAATATAGATTTTAATTATAAAATAATTATTAATATTATATATTTTAATAAAAAACTGGTTTTTTATATAATTAATATAATAATAAATTTTTAAATAATTTAATTTATATAATTTATTTTTATTAAAAAAATTTAAAAAATATTAAAATATTATTAAATTAATATTTATTTTAACTTTTTTAATATTATTAATTATAATATAAATATTAATTTTAATAATAATAAATTTT